>NW_026042571.1:0-168262 GCF_023856365.1 Brienomyrus brachyistius | reverse complement strand
ACCTGGGTACGGATAGAATACCTCCATCTCGTCATCTAAGTGTATGATTCGGAACGCAAATGAGGTCACTCACATACTGCGGTGCAAGACCATTTACAGCTTTATAGGTTAAGAGCAGTGTTTTGTAGTCAACACGAAATCTAACTGGCAGCCAGTGCAGTGAAGATAAAATTGGGGGTAATATGATTATATGTTTTAGTTTAACTATTGCTAGTAGCGGTTCAATCAATGCTGGGAGCATCGCTGAATAATTTTGATGGAACAGGTTCTAGCATACAAGTAGATGAATTTGAAGATAAAATTAAGTACATCAGTTCTGACTGGTTAACCAATATTCAATATTCAAAATGTTCTGTTTAATTGAGCATATTTTTGGTCAAAAAGTTTCATAAAGTCGTCACTGGAAAATAACCAGTGGTCTGGTTATTAGTCAGCTTGGACACCATAGTAAATAGGAATCTAGGATTATTTTTGTTTATTTCAATTAGTTCTGATAGATACTAGATGATTTGGCGGCACTAAGAGCCTTTTTGTAGCTACCCATAGCCTCTTTCCATGCTAGTTCGAACACCACTAGTTTAGTATGATGCCACTTACATTCTGTAAGGACATAAAACTTATAGGTCCTGCAGGCCCCAACTCTGATCAGCCTGCATCAGTCTATTTCAGAGCTCCGCTGGCCCAGGCAAGACTGGACTCAACTCGTCAAACCACCCCTTTTAAGGAAGGCAAAGGCCTGCCGGCTCCTGAGAGACTGGATAGGAATAACTGGAGCAGCACAGAAAAAGCAAGACCTTTCACCCCCGGAGTGACCAGAGTTCCACAATCAATCCACAGCAACAACAGCTGTCAGCCTCCAGACACAGACACCTTTTCCACTATAAACAGGATAACTCAGCACACATAGATGTTAGGGACAAATACACGCATGTTTGGTCTCGTTTGAATAGGCATGAGACGAGGAGTATTATACTCTCAGATTTAAGGCAGTATAGCTTTTCCTAAGAGAAATACAGAAACTTCGGCTCAACCCACCAAACTGAGAGAGATTCTCTCATGGTAGAACAAGGGAATTACAACCACCCCCTAAAGTGATCTGATTGGCTGGGGACTTGAGAACCAAGGTCAGCAATGCCCCTAAAATTAACCATTGACCGAAATTAGTCAGTCTTCAGAAACATGCCATCACCTGGTCTGGATACTTAAGGAAGGGCTTCAGAAGTAGTCGGGGAGTCACTCTGTAATCAGAGCTCCCGCAGAGAACTGGGTGAAAGTCTATCTGTAGTCAGATACTTTCCACAGAACTTTGTTCACTCTCAGCTGAGGAATGTGAATACATGATATGAAGACAACTGGATCACAACTGGATCACGGGGGAATCATAAGCAGGGAAGAACACACAGGCAAACAGCAGCAGCAACATTAAAGGCAGGACTGAGAAGCACATTTATACAAGGCTAAGCAGGGAGCAAACTAGAGGCACCTGAAATGAGTAACACAAGGGCAGGAAGGAGAGGTAAAACAAACGCGGAACAGGCATGGCACGTTATACCACACTAGGGAGGAAACGGGAGGTTCAGGAGGGCAGGGTGTGGCAGGGATCCGTTTCAAAATTTAATTTTGGCTTGTACAAACCTTGGTAAAAGCTGCAAAAGATCGATCAACCACTTTCTGAGCTATTGTCTTAACAAACAAAGCATCTGTTGGGGTGGCGGTGTCTGGGGAATACCATGTGTAATACACCTTGTGAAGATTTATATGTAAAACAAAATATTTTTTGATTCTATCACACATATAGAAATTATCCATCCATCCATTTTCCAAACCGCTTATCCTATTGGGTCGCGGGGGGTCCGGAGCCTATCCCAGAATCAATGGGCACGAGGCAGGGAACAACCCAGGATGGGGGGCCAGCCCATCGCAGGGCACACTCACACACCATCCACTCACACACACACACCTACGGGCAATTCAGCAACTCCAATTAGCCCCAGCATGTTTTTGGACTGTGGGGGGAAACCGGAGTACCCAGAGGAAACCCCACAACGACATGGGGAGAACATGCAAACTCCACACACATGTGACCCAGGCGGAGACACGAACCCGGGTCCCAGAGGTGTGAGGCGACAGTGCTAACCACTGCACCACCATGCCGCCCCTTATAGAAATTATTCTAGGTTTAAATAGTAATTTAGCTGAGTAACTAGGCTGAAATTCTAGATAGTTGCAATTTTAAGAATTATTACTATTATTCACAGCTTTTAAGCATGCAGTTGGATGACGGATGGATGGATATTCAGCCACCAGAAATGCCAATTGTTGTTAAGAGGATCAAAGTCTGCAAAGTAGTATGCAGGGTTTAAGGCCAGAACACAGCATACTCTCCGACAGAAAGCATAAAGTTCACTGGGGGAATTTCTGTGGCCACTGCCTGAACAGCATGTGTGGAGAATGTTTATGAGGGTCGAGCCATGCAGAGCTGCTGGCCCTGGCATGTAATGATGAATCACAAATCAGTTAAAAATCGGTGCAAATGCATGAAGATTTAAACCGGCTGATGGTGGAAAATGAATCACTATTGTAGGAGTACTTCACAGTACTTTAACAGAAAAACTGGTGTAATATTACATTTGATTTCACAATGTGAGTTTGACGTCAGATGTCACTGCGTATCACGTCGACATCGTACGTCAGTTTTTGGTTTTGAGCGAACGCGAGATGATGAATGAATTTGAAACTGAGGACGGCACAGTGGTTAGTGCTGGCTTCGGTCCAGGGCCCTTTCTGTGTGGAGTTCGCATGCTCTCCCCGTTTTCGCCGGGGACTCCAGGTTCCTCCCACGGTCCAAAAGCATGCAGGATAGGTTGACTGGTGAGTCTAAATTGGCCCTGTAGTTGTGTGAGTGTGTGCGACCTGCGGTGTGTAGGTGACTGCCTGGGCTTGGTTCCTGTCTGCGCCCCTTGTTCCCGGGATAGGCTCCGGTCTCCCCCGCGATCTCAGTTGGGATTAAGTGGTTTCAGAAAATGGATGGATGGACGCACCGCCCGATCTTCAATTGGCGGTGTGGCAGCATATTAGCTTTCCGGTAATCACAAACGAGGAGGAAACAGCGAGAAAAGCACAGACAAGACATAAACTGCATGCAAACATTGTAATAGACTGATAACATACACAAACAGGTCCACTGGCACCACCGTGAGCTGAGTGAAGATTATTAAAAGGGCAAAGCACGCTAAAAAGCTGCACATGCAAACCTTAGCTTATTTATTTGATTTATTTTTTTTTATTTACTTATTTTGATTTGGGATTTTTTTCAACAGTATTTTATTCAAATTCAGTTGCACTGTTCACAACAGTGTCAACAGTTCAGAAAGATAAATATAAGAATATTTTTGAATATATTTGTCTGCAGCTCATTCTGCAAAAAATGAGAAAATTGTATCGTGAACTCAGAATCGTGAATCGTATCAAATGGTGAGTTGAATGTATCGTTACATCCCTAGTTCTTACAGTAGTACTATGGTATGGTGGAGCCACATGACAGGAAGGCAGTACATTGCGAAGTCTGTTAAGAACATCATTCGCACTGAACTGCCCTCCATTGACCAGCTGTACTTTAACTGCCACAGTAACAAGGTTCAGTCTATAATCCAGGACTCTGACCACCATCCACAAACACTGACTAGCAGATTCATGAACAGCTTCATTCGCCAAACAATTCAAACCTGCAGCTTTTGCATCCCCTGTAACAGTCATTTCCACGGCAGCTGCACTGTACAGCTGTTACTGCACTTTATCCACCACTGACCACGTATCATCCAGTTTTGTCCTGCTTTGTATCGCACTGTTTCTGCACCATGTTGTCTTGTACTCCCTTGTGTTGTTATGCACCATCTGTGTTGTTCTGAGCAGTGCCATGATGCAATATTACAAAAAGATCTTGAGGAAATGCAGAGTTCTGGAGGAGATTCTCACAGATCATGGCATGTGTTTATACTGAAGAAACTGTACAAATTGCTAGACATAAAACACAGGACTGGCAACTGTGGTACGTTTTAACACCTTGATAAAAAACTTAAAATCCATAGTAAGTAGGACAACCTCATAGAACCTTTACTAGTCATTGTTCAGAAGATTAACACGGATTAAAAACCATTACTATGAAAGCACGCTAATCAGTTAAGTTGATTATGTGGAGAGAGAGAAAAAAAACTGTCTTTGAAAAAGATCAACCATAGAACGAAGCTGCAGCATTGACACCCCCTAGTGGTGATTTGAAGATAGTTCTGTCTGTAGCAGCTAAGCAGTAGATTTGGCGTCAGGTGCCATGACAAACTCAGTGCTGCTCGGTTTGAACGGCAGAAGCACAAAAATAAAGGGGGCATCTACTGCACGCCCCCCACCCTTGAAAATGGTACAAATTATCATGCAACAGTTTTCTTAAGTAAGTCTTTTTGGGCGTCTGCAGAAACCTCCACGATGCGATTGCCCTGATTAAGAAGTGCGCAGCGGATACAATTTGGGATGCATCGTTCATCCGATTTATTAATATATAATTATTAGTATGTCTATATTATTTTAGAAACGTTACTTGACGAATATTTTTCATTGAGATTGATTCCCCGTTTAAAATTTTGGTGACACTTCATATTTTTTAAGAGAGACAGACAATTTGACGCATGCAATTTGCAGAAATATGTTGTGCCGCTATAAAGTACACAGGCAGCATGACAAACATAAGTACTCACTGAAGCCACGACATACGCCCGGCTGGCCCCAGCGGTACCCCTAAGAAGAAGGCTTTTTTCACAACCCACGACCATCACGAGGGCAAAAAAAACTGAATAGCCTAGAATTTAGTTAATTACAAGGCACATATTTATTGGAGCAAGAGCTCTAACATAAAACTACCTTGTAATTATAAAGTATTATGGCTGTGAACAATGTACAAACAGGCACAGAAAGTAAAATACTCCAAAAATGCAAAGAACCTAAATATTTTTGTTTCCACCGATTCACTCTTGATGTGTTAGGAGTCACAGTTCAGTAGCCTATTCTTCAGTATCTGCATTTAAGACCACCAACTGCTCTTTCTCCTCCTTCGCTCGTCGGCTCAGAGTATTGGACTTGGTAAGTAATGTTGCCCTTTTGGTTCCAGCAGCACTCTCTGCTTCCTCTGCCATGTGCTCAGCATCCTTTTGTAAACTCTCACATACACTTTCCAGTGAGACTCTCTTCCTCTTGAGTTCCTCAAGTTTTCTTTTTTGCTTTTCGCTCATCTTTCACCTTTGGTCAGAGGCGCTTTGGTTGCTCCCCCACACACTCTGACATGGTCGCATATAAGCCTCTGTGCAACAACTGTTTCCTCTGATAAGTTGCAGGTCTCCACCTCTATTCGTTCCACTTCGGCTTGCCCATAGGACAGCAGCAGCAAGTTCTTGCAGAACATCCAGAGGTCAGGATAAGGCCCACTAACTTTTTGATGTAAAAAGACATCAACTTTGGATGGTGCTGAAGGAATGAAGGATATAAAATCCAAGCCTTTTGCCTCATTGTGCAGGTGATTATCAGACTGCTGGGATATTGCATCACCTGTAATTACATTAATTACAGTAGATTAGATGCAGATCAACAATGTCAATACACAGAATCACATGTAGAATAGGAAAGTGATTTATAACCCAATTTTCCTATGATACCATAAATGTGCAATCATTTTAATTTAATCTTGAGATATCTCTAGGCTCATCAAAGAAAATATAACTGGGCTGATGCTTCTTTTCAAACACCAAGAGTCGGTCTTCTAAATACTGCTAAAATCTACGTGTTAACACTATTCAGTTCAGGGACGGATTATGGGTTGTGTGGGCCCCTGGGTAAAACGTTCGCGAGGCCCCCCCCCACCACCACCACCTGCACCACCACCACAACCACCACAAGTCAAGGGCCCTTGGCAGCCAAACACCCTCCCTATAGGGTCAGGGGACCTTGTAGGCAGAGGATCAAAGAATGTAGGCCCTCTAAAATAGACAAACGAAAATACATTGCTGATAAGCGTTGCAAATTGTTTTGGGCTTGGGGCCCACGGGCCCCCTGCACCCCAAGGGCCCCTGGGCAGCGGCCCCGCTAACCCGGTTTGTAATCCGTCCCTGATTCAGTTAGATGTGAAAAAAGAAAAGCATAATTTAAAAATAATATTCTGAACTATCCTATTCTTATCCTATGATTTACCAGCAGATATCCTGCCTGCCAACCGATTCTCCTGCGCAAACTTCTGCATGAGATTTCTCCTTTTCTGCTGGCAGTTATCTGGCTGGTGTGCATTTTGTTTGGGTCCAAGCACGTCATCTCATGTACAATCGAGTACTTCAGAGGGCATTTATCCAAGGCCTTTTTGCACATTTTTGAGAGCACAATCTGGCAATTTTTTTTAATCTGAAGGACACCAAGGTCACTTCCACTGCCTTTGGCTCCTGACTGTCTCTGACAAAAAGATGGTTTGTCAAATTTCCAGAATCTTTCTGCACACTCAGCCCAAGGTTAACACTACCTCAGCTGTACATATCAAACCAGCTCAAACTCCATGTTATTCACATATTTTTTACTTCACAATTGTTTGATACATTTGTATGTAAAGATACCAGTGAATTCACAGAAGTCCCACCTTGATGACAGCCATTCCTATATCCACCTCCTTTGGACTGAGCCAGAGTTTTTGCCTGTACAACAGCTGTACATGTTGCTACACAACACTTAAACATTCTATTTCCTCAATGAACTATTTTTTTTGCAGCAAAAGCCATGAAGCAGCAATAAAATCTTTAAAATATGCTTACCAATAAATATGGTTCTCCCATTTAAACACATGTAAAGATAAACCATGGATATTTAAAAATCATGGGTTCGTTAATGAGTTTAAATGTTATTGAATGGCTTACCTTAAACTTCTCCAGTAAGTCTTCAGCGGTGGAGTGGCTCATGTACTGTGATCCCAGAACCAGGACTGCACTCGAGAGCCATTCTCATAATTCACCCAATACCTGACATGCACATCCAGTTGTTTTCTTTTGATGGTCCTGTTCATACTTACGTCAAACATGACAACGAAGCTCCCTTTTAATATATGGAGCGAGTCCAAATCGCGCAAGAAAAGCGGTTTTATCTTTACCACAAGTGACCCTGCGAGTCAGGGAACATCACCCTGGAGACGGTGTGAATGTCATCATTGGACGTATAGGAGTGATGTCGGCAAACCGTTTGCAAAGCCCATAGCACTTCTGCTTTCAGTGTGGGTTGAGGAGGATGTACTGAAGGCATTATTTGTCATGGGATCCGGAGACACTGCCAAAACGGGTGTAGGCCTATCTTTAGAGGTTGTACTTATCTCCACTGAATAAACATAAATCTGGGCTTATTCTATACTGAACAAAAATATAAACGCAACACTCTTGTTTCTGCTCCCATTTTTCATGAGATGGACTTAAAGACCTACAATTCATTCCAGATACACAATATTACCATTTCTCTCAAACATTTCTCACAAATCAGTCTAAATGTGTGATAGTGAGCACTTCTGCTTTGCTGAGATAATCCATCCCACCTCACAGGTGTGCCACATCAAGATGCTGATCTGACATCATGGGTAGTGCACAGGTGTACCTTATACTGCCCACAATAAAAGGCCACCCTGGAATGTGCAGTTTTTTGCTTTATTGGGGGTCTGGGGACTCAGAACCGGTCAGTATCTGGTGTGACCACCATTTGCCTCATGCAATGCAACACATCTTCTTCGCATAGAGTTTATCAGATTGTCAATTGTGGCCTGTGGAATGTTGGTCCACTCCTCTTCAATGGCTGTGCGAAGTTGTTGGATATTAGTGGGAACTGGTACACGCTGTCGTATACGCCGGTCAAGCACATCCCAAACAAGAGCAGCTGACCTGAGAAATAAGAAATAAGCTAAGCTGGAAACCTGGACCCTCCGACCAAGAATGCGTGAAGTACCCTCAGAAGGTCTACTAGAAGATGTACGTAGAAGACTACTACAGATCAGCTGATCTACACCACAGCAACAGTGATCCTGGAGCCGGACCGTCTTTGAAGACTCCGTAAATCTCCGTATAATAATATATATCTACGGGAACGAGAAAGGAGAAAGATAAAAATAATAATAATAATAATAAAATAATTTAATAATAAGAGAAAAATAAGAGAATAGTTCTCGTCATTAGTTCTCGATAGAATAGTTCTCGAACATGTGTCTCTGTATCATGGACAGTAATCAATAGAGTGTTGTTATTATAACGTCTAAAAAGTCTGTCGATAAATCAATAAGAAAATAAATGAAGTCGTTTTCGCGAACACGCGAACAGGGGCCGGACCGACTGTAGGGGGCGTGGCCAGAGACAGCCATAGCTGTCAAGTCTCCCGTTTTGGCCGGGAAACTACCGTATTTTACTTCTCTTTCCCGCCGTCCTCCCGTATTAGTATTTTCCCGTAAATCTCCCTTATATTATATAGTTGCTGGATAGTGTAGTGGTAAGATCGCCGCCTTTCACACGGGAGACCGGGGTTCGAATCCCGGTTGTGGCCAAAAATATATTTTATATATTTTATATATTTATATTTATATTTAAAAGCCTGAGGCGACAGTGGCAAGGAAACTCCCTCTAGCAGGAAGAAACCTTGAGTGGAACCTAGACTCAGAAGGGGACCCCATCCTCCTCTGGGCGACCAAGGAGCATGAAACTGCATTTACATTGACATTCATTAGAGTTCATATAGTTATAAAGTCCCAGTTGGTTTCATGTAGTTATATCCAGGAGTCCAGGTGCGGGTTCACACGGTGTAGTCGGCTCGGTATCAGCTCGAAAAAGAGAAGATGGAGAAGAGTTATTGCCCTACACCTAACCGGCAGGACTAAAGCAACTATGACAGCCTGCCTAAAAGAGTGACCTGGAAGGAAGCACAGGCATGAGGGTTTACAGAGGTTTTGGCGTCAAGCCACCTCCCATCCACAGCTTAAGTGATCGGCGAGAGTGGCAGGACGACAGCACCAATCCCCCCTTTCCCCTTCAATCTCAAATAACTATGAACCTCCAGATTTCCCATTCACCTTAGAAAAGAAGATTTAACTATCCAAAAGACTGGCGAAAGAGGTACATCTTAAGCCTTGACTTAAAAGCAGAGATTGTGTCTGAGTTCCGAACACTAATAGGAAGTTTATTCCATAGCTGTGGTGCTTTATGAGCAAATGCTCTTCCCCCAAAGGTAATGTTCTTTATTCTGGGTACGGATAGAATACCTCCATCTCGTCATCTAAGTGTATGATTCGGAACGCAAATGAGGTCACTCACATACTGCGGTGCAAGACCATTTACAGCTTTATAGGTTAAGAGCAGTGTTTTGTAGTCAACACGAAATCTAACTGGCAGCCAGTGCAGTGAAGATAAAATTGGGGTAATATGATTATATGTTTTAGTTTAACTATTGCTAGTAGCGGTTCAATCAATGCTGGGAGCATCGCTGAATAATTTTGATGGAACAGGTTCTAGCATACAAGTAGATGAATTTGAAGATAAAATTAAGTACATCAGTTCTGACTGGTTAACCAATATTCAATATTCAAAATGTTCTGTTTAATTGAGCATATTTTTGGTCAAAAAGTTTCATAAAGTCGTCACTGGAAAATAACCAGTGGTCTGGTTATTAGTCAGCTTGGACACCATAGTAAATAGGAATCTAGGATTATTTTTGTTTATTTCAATTAGTTCTGATAGATACTAGATGATTTGGCGGCACTAAGAGCCTTTTTGTAGCTACCCATAGCCTCTTTCCATGCTAGTTCGAACACCACTAGTTTAGTATGATGCCACTTACATTCTGTAAGGACATAAAACTTATAGGTCCTGCAGGCCCCAACTCTGATCAGCCTGCATCAGTCTATTTCAGAGCTCCGCTGGCCCAGGCAAGACTGGACTCAACTCGTCAAACCACCCCTTTTAAGGAAGGCAAAGGCCTGCCGGCTCCTGAGAGACTGGATAGGAATAACTGGAGCAGCACAGAAAAAGCAAGACCTTTCACCCCCGGAGTGACCAGAGTTCCACAATCAATCCACAGCAACAACAGCTGTCAGCCTCCAGACACAGACACCTTTTCCACTATAAACAGGATAACTCAGCACACATAGATGTTAGGGACAAATACACGCATGTTTGGTCTCGTTTGAATAGGCATGAGACGAGGAGTATTATACTCTCAGATTTAAGGCAGTATAGCTTTTCCTAAGAGAAATACAGAAACTTCGGCTCAACCCACCAAACTGAGAGAGATTCTCTCATGGTAGAACAAGGGAATTACAACCACCCCCTAAAGTGATCTGATTGGCTGGGGACTTGAGAACCAAGGTCAGCAATGCCCCTAAAATTAACCATTGACCGAAATTAGTCAGTCTTCAGAAACATGCCATCACCTGGTCTGGATACTTAAGGAAGGGCTTCAGAAGTAGTCGGGGAGTCACTCTGTAATCAGAGCTCCCGCAGAGAACTGGGTGAAAGTCTATCTGTAGTCAGATACTTTCCACAGAACTTTGTTCACTCTCAGCTGAGGAATGTGAATACATGATATGAAGACAACTGGATCACAACTGGATCACGGGGGAATCATAAGCAGGGAAGAACACACAGGCAAACAGCAGCAGCAACATTAAAGGCAGGACTGAGAAGCACATTTATACAAGGCTAAGCAGGGAGCAAACTAGAGGCACCTGAAATGAGTAACACAAGGGCAGGAAGGAGAGGTAAAACAAACGCGGAACAGGCATGGCACGTTATACCACACTAGGGAGGAAACGGGAGGTTCAGGAGGGCAGGGTGTGGCAGGGATCCGTTTCAAAATTTAATTTTGGCTTGTACAAACCTTGGTAAAAGCTGCAAAAGATCGATCAACCACTTTCTGAGCTATTGTCTTAACAAACAAAGCATCTGTTGGGGTGGCGGTGTCTGGGGAATACCATGTGTAATACACCTTGTGAAGATTTATATGTAAAACAAAATATTTTTTGATTCTATCACACATATAGAAATTATCCATCCATCCATTTTCCAAACCGCTTATCCTATTGGGTCGCGGGGGGTCCGGAGCCTATCCCAGAATCAATGGGCACGAGGCAGGGAACAACCCAGGATGGGGGGCCAGCCCATCGCAGGGCACACTCACACACCATCCACTCACACACACACACCTACGGGCAATTCAGCAACTCCAATTAGCCCCAGCATGTTTTTGGACTGTGGGGGGAAACCGGAGTACCCAGAGGAAACCCCACAACGACATGGGGAGAACATGCAAACTCCACACACATGTGACCCAGGCGGAGACACGAACCCGGGTCCCAGAGGTGTGAGGCGACAGTGCTAACCACTGCACCACCATGCCGCCCCTTATAGAAATTATTCTAGGTTTAAATAGTAATTTAGCTGAGTAACTAGGCTGAAATTCTAGATAGTTGCAATTTTAAGAATTATTACTATTATTCACAGCTTTTAAGCATGCAGTTGGATGACGGATGGATGGATATTCAGCCACCAGAAATGCCAATTGTTGTTAAGAGGATCAAAGTCTGCAAAGTAGTATGCAGGGTTTAAGGCCAGAACACAGCATACTCTCCGACAGAAAGCATAAAGTTCACTGGGGGAATTTCTGTGGCCACTGCCTAAACAGCATGTGTGGAGAATGTTTATGAGGGTCGAGCCATGCAGAGCTGCTGGCCCTGGCATGTAATGATGAATCACAAATCAGTTAAAAATCGGTGCAAATGCATGAAGATTTAAACCGGCTGATGTGGAAAATGAATCACTATTGTAGGAGTACTTCACAGTACTTTAACAGAAAAACTGGTGTAATATTACATTTGATTTCACAATGTGAGTTTGACGTCAGATGTCACTGCGTATCACGTCGACATCGTACGTCAGTTTTTGGTTTTGAGCGAACGCGAGATGATGAATGAATTTGAAACTGAGGACGGCACAGTGGTTAGTGCTGGCTTCGGTCCAGGGCCCTTTCTGTGTGGAGTTCGCATGCTCTCCCCGTTTTCGCCGGGGACTCCAGGTTCCTCCCACGGTCCAAAAGCATGCAGGATAGGTTGACTGGTGAGTCTAAATTGGCCCTGTAGTTGTGTGAGTGTGTGCGACCTGCGGTGTGTAGGTGACTGCCTGGGCTTGGTTCCTGTCTGCGCCCCTTGTTCCCGGGATAGGCTCCGGTCTCCCCCGCGATCTCAGTTGGGATTAAGTGGTTTCAGAAAATGGATGGATGGACGCACCGCCCGATCTTCAATTGGCGGTGTGGCAGCATATTAGCTTTCCGGTAATCACAAACGAGGAGGAAACAGCGAGAAAAGCACAGACAAGACATAAACTGCATGCAAACATTGTAATAGACTGATAACATACACAAACAGGTCCACTGGCACCACCGTGAGCTGAGTGAAGATTATTAAAAGGGCAAAGCACGCTAAAAAGCTGCACATGCAAACCTTAGCTTATTTATTTGATTTATTTTTTTTTATTTACTTATTTTGATTTGGGATTTTTTTCAACAGTATTTTATTCAAATTCAGTTGCACTGTTCACAACAGTGTCAACAGTTCAGAAAGATAAATATAAGAATATTTTTGAATATATTTGTCTGCAGCTCATTCTGCAAAAAATGAGAAAATTGTATCGTGAACTCAGAATCGTGAATCGTATCAAATGGTGAGTTGAATGTATCGTTACATCCCTAGTTCTTACAGTAGTACTATGGTATGGTGGAGCCACATGACAGGAAGGCAGTACATTGCGAAGTCTGTTAAGAACATCATTCGCACTGAACTGCCCTCCATTGACCAGCTGTACTTTAACTGCCACAGTAACAAGGTTCAGTCTATAATCCAGGACTCTGACCACCATCCACAAACACTGACTAGCAGATTCATGAACAGCTTCATTCGCCAAACAATTCAAACCTGCAGCTTTTGCATCCCCTGTAACAGTCATTTCCACGGCAGCTGCACTGTACAGCTGTTACTGCACTTTATCCACCACTGACCACGTATCATCCAGTTTTGTCCTGCTTTGTATCGCACTGTTTCTGCACCATGTTGTCTTGTACTCCCTTGTGTTGTTATGCACCATCTGTGTTGTTCTGAGCAGTGCCATGATGCAATATTACAAAAAGATCTTGAGGAAATGCAGAGTTCTGGAGGAGATTCTCACAGATCATGGCATGTGTTTATACTGAAGAAACTGTACAAATTGCTAGACATAAAACACAGGACTGGCAACTGTGGTACGTTTTAACACCTTGATAAAAAACTTAAAATCCATAGTAAGTAGGACAACCTCATAGAACCTTTACTAGTCATTGTTCAGAAGATTAACACGGATTAAAAACCATTACTATGAAAGCACGCTAATCAGTTAAGTTGATTATGTGGAGAGAGAGAAAAAAAACTGTCTTTGAAAAAGATCAACCATAGAACGAAGCTGCAGCATTGACACCCCCTAGTGGTGATTTGAAGATAGTTCTGTCTGTAGCAGCTAAGCAGTAGATTTGGCGTCAGGTGCCATGACAAACTCAGTGCTGCTCGGTTTGAACGGCAGAAGCACAAAAATAAAGGGGGCATCTACTGCACGCCCCCCACCCTTGAAAATGGTACAAATTATCATGCAACAGTTTTCTTAAGTAAGTCTTTTTGGGCGTCTGCAGAAACCTCCACGATGCGATTGCCCTGATTAAGAAGTGCGCAGCGGATACAATTTGGGATGCATCGTTCATCCGATTTATTAATATATAATTATTAGTATGTCTATATTATTTTAGAAACGTTACTTGACGAATATTTTTCATTGAGATTGATTCCCCGTTTAAAATTTTGGTGACACTTCATATTTTTTAAGAGAGACAGACAATTTGACGCATGCAATTTGCAGAAATATGTTGTGCCGCTATAAAGTACACAGGCAGCATGACAAACATAAGTACTCACTGAAGCCACGACATACGCCCGGCTGGCCCCAGCGGTACCCCTAAGAAGAAGGCTTTTTTCACAACCCACGACCATCACGAGGGCAAAAAAAACTGAATAGCCTAGAATTTAGTTAATTACAAGGCACATATTTATTGGAGCAAGAGCTCTAACATAAAACTACCTTGTAATTATAAAGTATTATGGCTGTGAACAATGTACAAACAGGCACAGAAAGTAAAATACTCCAAAAATGCAAAGAACCTAAATATTTTTGTTTCCACCGATTCACTCTTGATGTGTTAGGAGTCACAGTTCAGTAGCCTATTCTTCAGTATCTGCATTTAAGACCACCAACTGCTCTTTCTCCTCCTTCGCTCGTCGGCTCAGAGTATTGGACTTGGTAAGTAATGTTGCCCTTTTGGTTCCAGCAGCACTCTCTGCTTCCTCTGCCATGTGCTCAGCATCCTTTTGTAAACTCTCACATACACTTTCCAGTGAGACTCTCTTCCTCTTGAGTTCCTCAAGTTTTCTTTTTTGCTTTTCGCTCATCTTTCACCTTTGGTCAGAGGCGCTTTGGTTGCTCCCCCACACACTCTGACATGGTCGCATATAAGCCTCTGTGCAACAACTGTTTCCTCTGATAAGTTGCAGGTCTCCACCTCTATTCGTTCCACTTCGGCTTGCCCATAGGACAGCAGCAGCAAGTTCTTGCAGAACATCCAGAGGTCAGGATAAGGCCCACTAACTTTTTGATGTAAAAAGACATCAACTTTGGATGGTGCTGAAGGAATGAAGGATATAAAATCCAAGCCTTTTGCCTCATTGTGCAGGTGATTATCAGACTGCTGGGATATTGCATCACCTGTAATTACATTAATTACAGTAGATTAGATGCAGATCAACAATGTCAATACACAGAATCACATGTAGAATAGGAAAGTGATTTATAACCCAATTTTCCTATGATACCATAAATGTGCAATCATTTTAATTTAATCTTGAGATATCTCTAGGCTCATCAAAGAAAATATAACTGGGCTGATGCTTCTTTTCAAACACCAAGAGTCGGTCTTCTAAATACTGCTAAAATCTACGTGTTAACACTATTCAGTTCAGGGACGGATTATGGGTTGTGTGGGCCCCTGGGTAAAACGTTCGCGAGGCCCCCCCCCACCACCACCACCTGCACCACCACCACAACCACCACAAGTCAAGGGCCCTTGGCAGCCAAACACCCTCCCTATAGGGTCAGGGGACCTTGTAGGCAGAGGATCAAAGAATGTAGGCCCTCTAAAATAGACAAACGAAAATACATTGCTGATAAGCGTTGCAAATTGTTTTGGGCTTGGGGCCCACGGGCCCCCTGCACCCCAAGGGCCCCTGGGCAGCGGCCCCGCTAACCCGGTTTGTAATCCGTCCCTGATTCAGTTAGATGTGAAAAAAGAAAAGCATAATTTAAAAATAATATTCTGAACTATCCTATTCTTATCCTATGATTTACCAGCAGATATCCTGCCTGCCAACCGATTCTCCTGCGCAAACTTCTGCATGAGATTTCTCCTTTTCTGCTGGCAGTTATCTGGCTGGTGTGCATTTTGTTTGGGTCCAAGCACGTCATCTCATGTACAATCGAGTACTTCAGAGGGCATTTATCCAAGGCCTTTTTGCACATTTTTGAGAGCACAATCTGGCAATTTTTTTTAATCTGAAGGACACCAAGGTCACTTCCACTGCCTTTGGCTCCTGACTGTCTCTGACAAAAAGATGGTTTGTCAAATTTCCAGAATCTTTCTGCACACTCAGCCCAAGGTTAACACTACCTCAGCTGTACATATCAAACCAGCTCAAACTCCATGTTATTCACATATTTTTTACTTCACAATTGTTTGATACATTTGTATGTAAAGATACCAGTGAATTCACAGAAGTCCCACCTTGATGACAGCCATTCCTATATCCACCTCCTTTGGACTGAGCCAGAGTTTTTGCCTGTACAACAGCTGTACATGTTGCTACACAACACTTAAACATTCTATTTCCTCAATGAACTATTTTTTTTGCAGCAAAAGCCATGAAGCAGCAATAAAATCTTTAAAATATGCTTACCAATAAATATGGTTCTCCCATTTAAACACATGTAAAGATAAACCATGGATATTTAAAAATCATGGGTTCGTTAATGAGTTTAAATGTTATTGAATGGCTTACCTTAAACTTCTCCAGTAAGTCTTCAGCGGTGGAGTGGCTCATGTACTGTGATCCCAGAACCAGGACTGCACTCGAGAGCCATTCTCATAATTCACCCAATACCTGACATGCACATCCAGTTGTTTTCTTTTGATGGTCCTGTTCATACTTACGTCAAACATGACAACGAAGCTCCCTTTTAATATATGGAGCGAGTCCAAATCGCGCAAGAAAAGCGGTTTTATCTTTACCACAAGTGACCCTGCGAGTCAGGGAACATCACCCTGGAGACGGTGTGAATGTCATCATTGGACGTATAGGAGTGATGTCGGCAAACCGTTTGCAAAGCCCATAGCACTTCTGCTTTCAGTGTGGGTTGAGGAGGATGTACTGAAGGCATTATTTGTCATGGGATCCGGAGACACTGCCAAAACGGGTGTAGGCCTATCTTTAGAGGTTGTACTTATCTCCACTGAATAAACATAAATCTGGGCTTATTCTATACTGAACAAAAATATAAACGCAACACTCTTGTTTCTGCTCCCATTTTTCATGAGATGGACTTAAAGACCTACAATTCATTCCAGATACACAATATTACCATTTCTCTCAAACATTTCTCACAAATCAGTCTAAATGTGTGATAGTGAGCACTTCTGCTTTGCTGAGATAATCCATCCCACCTCACAGGTGTGCCACATCAAGATGCTGATCTGACATCATGGGTAGTGCACAGGTGTACCTTATACTGCCCACAATAAAAGGCCACCCTGGAATGTGCAGTTTTTTGCTTTATTGGGGGTCTGGGGACTCAGAACCGGTCAGTATCTGGTGTGACCACCATTTGCCTCATGCAATGCAACACATCTTCTTCGCATAGAGTTTATCAGATTGTCAATTGTGGCCTGTGGAATGTTGGTCCACTCCTCTTCAATGGCTGTGCGAAGTTGTTGGATATTAGTGGGAACTGGTACACGCTGTCGTATACGCCGGTCAAGCACATCCCAAACAAGAGCAGCTGACCTGAGAAATAAGAAATAAGCTAAGCTGGAAACCTGGACCCTCCGACCAAGAATGCGTGAAGTACCCTCAGAAGGTCTACTAGAAGATGTACGTAGAAGACTACTACAGATCAGCTGATCTACACCACAGCAACAGTGATCCTTGAGCTGGAGCCGGACCGTCTTTGAAGACTCCGTAAATCTCCGTATAATAATATATATCTACGGGAACGAGAAAGGAGAAAGCAGAGAACAAGAACAAGATTTGTAAATGTAAGATTTGAAGGACCCCCGGCATGAAAAATAGAATAGTTCTCGTCATTAGTGAACATGTGTCTCGTCATTGTGTATCATGGACAGTAAGAGGGGGATCAATAGAGTGTTGTTATTATAACGTCTAAAAAGTCTGTCGATAAATCAATAAGAAAATAAATGAAGTCGTTTTCGCGAACACGCGAACAGGGGCCGGACCGACTGTAGGGGGCGTGGCCAGAGACAGCCATAGCTGTCAAGTCTCCCGTTTTGGCCGGGAAACTACCGTATTTTACTTCTCTTTCCCGCCGTCCTCCCGTATTAGTATTTTCCCGTAAATCTCCCTTATATTATATAGTTGCTGGATAGTGTAGTGGTAAGATCGCCGCCTTTCACACGGGAGACCGGGGTTCGAATCCCGGTTGTGGCCAAAAATATATTTTATATATTTTATATATTTATATTTATATTTATATTATATTTTATATAATTTATATTATTTTATATTTCCTGTCTTAAAATGTAAGGGATACTGGAGCCTCCCGTTTTGGCCGGGAAACTACCGTATTTTACTTCTCTTTCCCGCCGTCCTCCCGTATTAGTATTTTCCCGTAAATCTCCCTTATATTATATAGTTGCTGGATAGTGTAGTGGTAAGATCGCCGCCTTTCACACGGGAGACCGGGGTTCGAATCCCGGTTGTGGCCAAAAATATATTTTATATATTTTATATATTTATATTTATATTTATATTATATTTTATATAATTTATATTATTTTATATTTCCTGTCTTAAAATGTAAGGGATACTGGAGCCTCCCGTTTTGGCCGGGAAACTACCGTATTTTACTTCTCTTTCCCGCCGTCCTCCCGTATTATTTTCCCGTAAATCTCCCTTATAATATATATATATATATATATATTATATTATATAGTTGCTGGATAGTGTAGTGGTAAGATCGCCGCCTTTCACACGGGAGACCGGGGTTCGAATCCCGGTTGTGGCCAGAAACAACTGCTATCACAACTAGAGATTGATGAGGTACAACACGATTGCTACGACAAGGGGGAGCCAGGACGACAGGTCAGGGGGGAGATATCATCATCCCCACATTCCGAGATTGGGTACCAAGCCCCATATATATTAGTAGGCTGAATACAAGAGCAGCTGACCTGAGAAATAAGAAATAAGCTAAGCTGGACCAAGAATGCGTGAAGTACCCTCAGAAGGTCTACTAGAACCGGACCGTCTTTGAAGACTCCGTAAATCTCCGTATAATAATATATATCTACGGGAACGAGAAAGGAGAAAGATAAAAATAATAATAATAATAATAATAAAATAATTTAATAATAAGAGAAAAATAAGAGAATAGTTCTCGTCATTAGTTCTCGATAGAATAGTTCTCGAACATGTGTCTCTGTATCATGGACAGTAATCAATAGAGTGTTGTTATTATAACGTCTAAAAAGTCTGTCGATAAATCAATAAGAAAATAAATGAAGTCGTTTTCGCGAACACGCGAACAGGGGCCGGACCGACTGTAGGGGGCGTGGCCAGAGACAGCCATAGCTGTCAAGTCTCCCGTTTTGGCCGGGAAACTACCGTATTTTACTTCTCTTTCCCGCCGTCCTCCCGTATTAGTATTTTCCCGTAAATCTCCCTTATATTATATAGTTGCTGGATAGTGTAGTGGTAAGATCGCCGCCTTTCACACGGGAGACCGGGGTTCGAATCCCGGTTGTGGCCAAAAATATATTTTATATATTTTATATATTTATATTTATATTTATATTATATTTTATATAATTTATATTATTTTATATTTCCTGTCTTAAAATGTAAGGGATACTGGAGCCTCCCGTTTTGGCCGGGAAAACCGGGTTCGAATCCCGGTTGTGGCCAAAAATATATTTTATATATTTTATATATTTATATTTATATTTAAAAGCCTGAGGCGACAGTGGCAAGGAAACTCCCTCTAGCAGGAAGAAACCTTGAGTGGAACCTAGACTCAGAAGGGGACCCCATCCTCCTCTGGGCGACCAAGGAGCATGAAACTGCATTTACATTGACATTCATTAGAGTTCATATAGTTATAAAGTCCCAGTTGGTTTCATGTAGTTATATCCAGGAGTCCAGGTGCGGGTTCACACGGTGTAGTCGGCTCGGTATCAGCTCGAAAAAGAGAAGATGGAGAAGAGTTATTGCCCTACACCTAACCGGCAGGACTAAAGCAACTATGACAGCCTGCCTAAAAGAGTGACCTGGAAGGAAGCACAGGCATGAGGGTTTACAGAGGTTTTGGCGTCAAGCCACCTCCCATCCACAGCTTAAGTGATCGGCGAGAGTGGCAGGACGACAGCACCAATCCCCCCTTTCCCCTTCAATCTCAAATAACTATGAACCTCCAGATTTCCCATTCACCTTAGAAAAGAAGATTTAACTATCCAAAAGACTGGCGAAAGAGGTACATCTTAAGCCTTGACTTAAAAGCAGAGATTGTGTCTGAGTTCCGAACACTAATAGGAAGTTTATTCCATAGCTGTGGTGCTTTATGAGCAAATGCTCTTCCCCCAAAGGTAATGTTCTTTATTCTGGGTACGGATAGAATACCTCCATCTCGTCATCTAAGTGTATGATTCGGAACGCAAATGAGGTCACTCACATACTGCGGTGCAAGACCATTTACAGCTTTATAGGTTAAGAGCAGTGTTTTGTAGTCAACACGAAATCTAACTGGCAGCCAGTGCAGTGAAGATAAAATTGGGGTAATATGATTATATGTTTTAGTTTAACTATTGCTAGTAGCGGTTCAATCAATGCTGGGAGCATCGCTGAATAATTTTGATGGAACAGGTTCTAGCATACAAGTAGATGAATTTGAAGATAAAATTAAGTACATCAGTTCTGACTGGTTAACCAATATTCAATATTCAAAATGTTCTGTTTAATTGAGCATATTTTTGGTCAAAAAGTTTCATAAAGTCGTCACTGGAAAATAACCAGTGGTCTGGTTATTAGTCAGCTTGGACACCATAGTAAATAGGAATCTAGGATTATTTTTGTTTATTTCAATTAGTTCTGATAGATACTAGATGATTTGGCGGCACTAAGAGCCTTTTTGTAGCTACCCATAGCCTCTTTCCATGCTAGTTCGAACACCACTAGTTTAGTATGATGCCACTTACATTCTGTAAGGACATAAAACTTATAGGTCCTGCAGGCCCCAACTCTGATCAGCCTGCATCAGTCTATTTCAGAGCTCCGCTGGCCCAGGCAAGACTGGACTCAACTCGTCAAACCACCCCTTTTAAGGAAGGCAAAGGCCTGCCGGCTCCTGAGAGACTGGATAGGAATAACTGGAGCAGCACAGAAAAAGCAAGACCTTTCACCCCCGGAGTGACCAGAGTTCCACAATCAATCCACAGCAACAACAGCTGTCAGCCTCCAGACACAGACACCTTTTCCACTATAAACAGGATAACTCAGCACACATAGATGTTAGGGACAAATACACGCATGTTTGGTCTCGTTTGAATAGGCATGAGACGAGGAGTATTATACTCTCAGATTTAAGGCAGTATAGCTTTTCCTAAGAGAAATACAGAAACTTCGGCTCAACCCACCAAACTGAGAGAGATTCTCTCATGGTAGAACAAGGGAATTACAACCACCCCCTAAAGTGATCTGATTGGCTGGGGACTTGAGAACCAAGGTCAGCAATGCCCCTAAAATTAACCATTGACCGAAATTAGTCAGTCTTCAGAAACATGCCATCACCTGGTCTGGATACTTAAGGAAGGGCTTCAGAAGTAGTCGGGGAGTCACTCTGTAATCAGAGCTCCCGCAGAGAACTGGGTGAAAGTCTATCTGTAGTCAGATACTTTCCACAGAACTTTGTTCACTCTCAGCTGAGGAATGTGAATACATGATATGAAGACAACTGGATCACAACTGGATCACGGGGGAATCATAAGCAGGGAAGAACACACAGGCAAACAGCAGCAGCAACATTAAAGGCAGGACTGAGAAGCACATTTATACAAGGCTAAGCAGGGAGCAAACTAGAGGCACCTGAAATGAGTAACACAAGGGCAGGAAGGAGAGGTAAAACAAACGCGGAACAGGCATGGCACGTTATACCACACTAGGGAGGAAACGGGAGGTTCAGGAGGGCAGGGTGTGGCAGGGATCCGTTTCAAAATTTAATTTTGGCTTGTACAAACCTTGGTAAAAGCTGCAAAAGATCGATCAACCACTTTCTGAGCTATTGTCTTAACAAACAAAGCATCTGTTGGGGTGGCGGTGTCTGGGGAATACCATGTGTAATACACCTTGTGAAGATTTATATGTAAAACAAAATATTTTTTGATTCTATCACACATATAGAAATTATCCATCCATCCATTTTCCAAACCGCTTATCCTATTGGGTCGCGGGGGGTCCGGAGCCTATCCCAGAATCAATGGGCACGAGGCAGGGAACAACCCAGGATGGGGGGCCAGCCCATCGCAGGGCACACTCACACACCATCCACTCACACACACACACCTACGGGCAATTCAGCAACTCCAATTAGCCCCAGCATGTTTTTGGACTGTGGGGGGAAACCGGAGTACCCAGAGGAAACCCCACAACGACATGGGGAGAACATGCAAACTCCACACACATGTGACCCAGGCGGAGACACGAACCCGGGTCCCAGAGGTGTGAGGCGACAGTGCTAACCACTGCACCACCATGCCGCCCCTTATAGAAATTATTCTAGGTTTAAATAGTAATTTAGCTGAGTAACTAGGCTGAAATTCTAGATAGTTGCAATTTTAAGAATTATTACTATTATTCACAGCTTTTAAGCATGCAGTTGGATGACGGATGGATGGATATTCAGCCACCAGAAATGCCAATTGTTGTTAAGAGGATCAAAGTCTGCAAAGTAGTATGCAGGGTTTAAGGCCAGAACACAGCATACTCTCCGACAGAAAGCATAAAGTTCACTGGGGGAATTTCTGTGGCCACTGCCTGAACAGCATGTGTGGAGAATGTTTATGAGGGTCGAGCCATGCAGAGCTGCTGGCCCTGGCATGTAATGATGAATCACAAATCAGTTAAAAATCGGTGCAAATGCATGAAGATTTAAACCGGCTGATGTGGAAAATGAATCACTATTGTAGGAGTACTTCACAGTACTTTAACAGAAAAACTGGTGTAATATTACATTTGATTTCACAATGTGAGTTTGACGTCAGATGTCACTGCGTATCACGTCGACATCGTACGTCAGTTTTTGGTTTTGAGCGAACGCGAGATGATGAATGAATTTGAAACTGAGGACGGCACAGTGGTTAGTGCTGGCTTCGGTCCAGGGCCCTTTCTGTGTGGAGTTCGCATGCTCTCCCCGTTTTCGCCGGGGACTCCAGGTTCCTCCCACGGTCCAAAAGCATGCAGGATAGGTTGACTGGTGAGTCTAAATTGGCCCTGTAGTTGTGTGAGTGTGTGCGACCTGCGGTGTGTAGGTGACTGCCTGGGCTTGGTTCCTGTCTGCGCCCCTTGTTCCCGGGATAGGCTCCGGTCTCCCCCGCGATCTCAGTTGGGATTAAGTGGTTTCAGAAAATGGATGGATGGACGCACCGCCCGATCTTCAATTGGCGGTGTGGCAGCATATTAGCTTTCCGGTAATCACAAACGAGGAGGAAACAGCGAGAAAAGCACAGACAAGACATAAACTGCATGCAAACATTGTAATAGACTGATAACATACACAAACAGGTCCACTGGCACCACCGTGAGCTGAGTGAAGATTATTAAAAGGGCAAAGCACGCTAAAAAGCTGCACATGCAAACCTTAGCTTATTTATTTGATTTATTTTTTTTTATTTACTTATTTTGATTTGGGATTTTTTTCAACAGTATTTTATTCAAATTCAGTTGCACTGTTCACAACAGTGTCAACAGTTCAGAAAGATAAATATAAGAATATTTTTGAATATATTTGTCTGCAGCTCATTCTGCAAAAAATTAGAAAATTGTATCGTGAACTCAGAATCGTGAATCGTATCAAATGGTGAGTTGAATGTATCGTTACATCCCTAGTTCTTACAGTAGTACTATGGTATGGTGGAGCCACATGACAGGAAGGCAGTACATTGCGAAGTCTGTTAAGAACATCATTCGCACTGAACTGCCCTCCATTGACCAGCTGTACTTTAACTGCCACAGTAACAAGGTTCAGTCTATAATCCAGGACTCTGACCACCATCCACAAACACTGACTAGCAGATTCATGAACAGCTTCATTCGCCAAACAATTCAAACCTGCAGCTTTTGCATCCCCTGTAACAGTCATTTCCACGGCAGCTGCACTGTACAGCTGTTACTGCACTTTATCCACCACTGACCACGTATCATCCAGTTTTGTCCTGCTTTGTATCGCACTGTTTCTGCACCATGTTGTCTTGTACTCCCTTGTGTTGTTATGCACCATCTGTGTTGTTCTGAGCAGTGCCATGATGCAATATTACAAAAAGATCTTGAGGAAATGCAGAGTTCTGGAGGAGATTCTCACAGATCATGGCATGTGTTTATACTGAAGAAACTGTACAAATTGCTAGACATAAAACACAGGACTGGCAACTGTGGTACGTTTTAACACCTTGATAAAAAACTTAAAATCCATAGTAAGTAGGACAACCTCATAGAACCTTTACTAGTCATTGTTCAGAAGATTAACACGGATTAAAAACCATTACTATGAAAGCACGCTAATCAGTTAAGTTGATTATGTGGAGAGAGAGAAAAAAAACTGTCTTTGAAAAAGATCAACCATAGAACGAAGCTGCAGCATTGACACCCCCTAGTGGTGATTTGAAGATAGTTCTGTCTGTAGCAGCTAAGCAGTAGATTTGGCGTCAGGTGCCATGACAAACTCAGTGCTGCTCGGTTTGAACGGCAGAAGCACAAAAATAAAGGGGGCATCTACTGCACGCCCCCCACCCTTGAAAATGGTACAAATTATCATGCAACAGTTTTCTTAAGTAAGTCTTTTTGGGCGTCTGCAGAAACCTCCACGATGCGATTGCCCTGATTAAGAAGTGCGCAGCGGATACAATTTGGGATGCATCGTTCATCCGATTTATTAATATATAATTATTAGTATGTCTATATTATTTTAGAAACGTTACTTGACGAATATTTTTCATTGAGATTGATTCCCCGTTTAAAATTTTGGTGACACTTCATATTTTTTAAGAGAGACAGACAATTTGACGCATGCAATTTGCAGAAATATGTTGTGCCGCTATAAAGTACACAGGCAGCATGACAAACATAAGTACTCACTGAAGCCACGACATACGCCCGGCTGGCCCCAGCGGTACCCCTAAGAAGAAGGCTTTTTTCACAACCCACGACCATCACGAGGGCAAAAAAAACTGAATAGCCTAGAATTTAGTTAATTACAAGGCACATATTTATTGGAGCAAGAGCTCTAACATAAAACTACCTTGTAATTATAAAGTATTATGGCTGTGAACAATGTACAAACAGGCACAGAAAGTAAAATACTCCAAAAATGCAAAGAACCTAAATATTTTTGTTTCCACCGATTCACTCTTGATGTGTTAGGAGTCACAGTTCAGTAGCCTATTCTTCAGTATCTGCATTTAAGACCACCAACTGCTCTTTCTCCTCCTTCGCTCGTCGGCTCAGAGTATTGGACTTGGTAAGTAATGTTGCCCTTTTGGTTCCAGCAGCACTCTCTGCTTCCTCTGCCATGTGCTCAGCATCCTTTTGTAAACTCTCACATACACTTTCCAGTGAGACTCTCTTCCTCTTGAGTTCCTCAAGTTTTCTTTTTTGCTTTTCGCTCATCTTTCACCTTTGGTCAGAGGCGCTTTGGTTGCTCCCCCACACACTCTGACATGGTCGCATATAAGCCTCTGTGCAACAACTGTTTCCTCTGATAAGTTGCAGGTCTCCACCTCTATTCGTTCCACTTCGGCTTGCCCATAGGACAGCAGCAGCAAGTTCTTGCAGAACATCCAGAGGTCAGGATAAGGCCCACTAACTTTTTGATGTAAAAAGACATCAACTTTGGATGGTGCTGAAGGAATGAAGGATATAAAATCCAAGCCTTTTGCCTCATTGTGCAGGTGATTATCAGACTGCTGGGATATTGCATCACCTGTAATTACATTAATTACAGTAGATTAGATGCAGATCAACAATGTCAATACACAGAATCACATGTAGAATAGGAAAGTGATTTATAACCCAATTTTCCTATGATACCATAAATGTGCAATCATTTTAATTTAATCTTGAGATATCTCTAGGCTCATCAAAGAAAATATAACTGGGCTGATGCTTCTTTTCAAACACCAAGAGTCGGTCTTCTAAATACTGCTAAAATCTACGTGTTAACACTATTCAGTTCAGGGACGGATTATGGGTTGTGTGGGCCCCTGGGTAAAACGTTCGCGAGGCCCCCCCCCACCACCACCACCTGCACCACCACCACAACCACCACAAGTCAAGGGCCCTTGGCAGCCAAACACCCTCCCTATAGGGTCAGGGGACCTTGTAGGCAGAGGATCAAAGAATGTAGGCCCTCTAAAATAGACAAACGAAAATACATTGCTGATAAGCGTTGCAAATTGTTTTGGGCTTGGGGCCCACGGGCCCCCTGCACCCCAAGGGCCCCTGGGCAGCGGCCCCGCTAACCCGGTTTGTAATCCGTCCCTGATTCAGTTAGATGTGAAAAAAGAAAAGCATAATTTAAAAATAATATTCTGAACTATCCTATTCTTATCCTATGATTTACCAGCAGATATCCTGCCTGCCAACCGATTCTCCTGCGCAAACTTCTGCATGAGATTTCTCCTTTTCTGCTGGCAGTTATCTGGCTGGTGTGCATTTTGTTTGGGTCCAAGCACGTCATCTCATGTACAATCGAGTACTTCAGAGGGCATTTATCCAAGGCCTTTTTGCACATTTTTGAGAGCACAATCTGGCAATTTTTTTTAATCTGAAGGACACCAAGGTCACTTCCACTGCCTTTGGCTCCTGACTGTCTCTGACAAAAAGATGGTTTGTCAAATTTCCAGAATCTTTCTGCACACTCAGCCCAAGGTTAACACTACCTCAGCTGTACATATCAAACCAGCTCAAACTCCATGTTATTCACATATTTTTTACTTCACAATTGTTTGATACATTTGTATGTAAAGATACCAGTGAATTCACAGAAGTCCCACCTTGATGACAGCCATTCCTATATCCACCTCCTTTGGACTGAGCCAGAGTTTTTGCCTGTACAACAGCTGTACATGTTGCTACACAACACTTAAACATTCTATTTCCTCAATGAACTATTTTTTTTGCAGCAAAAGCCATGAAGCAGCAATAAAATCTTTAAAATATGCTTACCAATAAATATGGTTCTCCCATTTAAACACATGTAAAGATAAACCATGGATATTTAAAAATCATGGGTTCGTTAATGAGTTTAAATGTTATTGAATGGCTTACCTTAAACTTCTCCAGTAAGTCTTCAGCGGTGGAGTGGCTCATGTACTGTGATCCCAGAACCAGGACTGCACTCGAGAGCTATTCTCATAATTCACCCAATACCTGACATGCACATCCAGTTGTTTTCTTTTGATGGTCCTGTTCATACTTACGTCAAACATGACAACGAAGCTCCCTTTTAATATATGGAGCGAGTCCAAATCGCGCAAGAAAAGCGGTTTTATCTTTACCACAAGTGACCCTGCGAGTCAGGGAACATCACCCTGGAGACGGTGTGAATGTCATCATTGGACGTATAGGAGTGATGTCGGCAAACCGTTTGCAAAGCCCATAGCACTTCTGCTTTCAGTGTGGGTTGAGGAGGATGTACTGAAGGCATTATTTGTCATGGGATCCGGAGACACTGCCAAAACGGGTGTAGGCCTATCTTTAGAGGTTGTACTTATCTCCACTGAATAAACATAAATCTGGGCTTATTCTATACTGAACAAAAATATAAACGCAACACTCTTGTTTCTGCTCCCATTTTTCATGAGATGGACTTAAAGACCTACAATTCATTCCAGATACACAATATTACCATTTCTCTCAAACATTTCTCACAAATCAGTCTAAATGTGTGATAGTGAGCACTTCTGCTTTGCTGAGATAATCCATCCCACCTCACAGGTGTGCCACATCAAGATGCTGATCTGACATCATGGGTAGTGCACAGGTGTACCTTATACTGCCCACAATAAAAGGCCACCCTGGAATGTGCAGTTTTTTGCTTTATTGGGGGTCTGGGGACTCAGAACCGGTCAGTATCTGGTGTGACCACCATTTGCCTCATGCAATGCAACACATCTTCTTCGCATAGAGTTTATCAGATTGTCAATTGTGGCCTGTGGAATGTTGGTCCACTCCTCTTCAATGGCTGTGCGAAGTTGTTGGATATTAGTGGGAACTGGTACACGCTGTCGTATACGCCGGTCAAGCACATCCCAAACAAGAGCAGCTGACCTGAGAAATAAGAAATAAGCTAAGCTGGAAACCTGGACCCTCCGACCAAGAATGCGTGAAGTACCCTCAGAAGGTCTACTAGAAGATGTACGTAGAAGACTACTACAGATCAGCTGATCTACACCACAGCAACAGTGATCCTTGAGCTGGAGCCGGACCGTCTTTGAAGACTCCGTAAATCTCCGTATAATAATATATATCTACGGGAACGAGAAAGGAGAAAGCAGAGAACAAGAACAAGATTTGTAAATGTAAGATTTGAAGGACCCCCGGCATGAAAAATAGAATAGTTCTCGTCATTAGTGAACATGTGTCTCGTCATTGTGTATCATGGACAGTAAGAGGGGGATCAATAGAGTGTTGTTATTATAACGTCTAAAAAGTCTGTCGATAAATCAATAAGAAAATAAATGAAGTCGTTTTCGCGAACACGCGAACAGGGGCCGGACCGACTGTAGGGGGCGTGGCCAGAGACAGCCATAGCTGTCAAGTCTCCCGTTTTGGCCGGGAAACTACCGTATTTTACTTCTCTTTCCCGCCGTCCTCCCGTATTAGTATTTTCCCGTAAATCTCCCTTATATTATATAGTTGCTGGATAGTGTAGTGGTAAGATCGCCGCCTTTCACACGGGAGACCGGGGTTCGAATCCCGGTTGTGGCCAAAAATATATTTTATATATTTTATATATTTATATTATTTTATATTTCCTGTCTTAAAATGTAAGGGATACTGGAGCCTGGTTGCGGATGGCTCACGGCGGGTGCCGGAAAATTTCCTTTATTTTCAAATCCAAACCTTGACAGGTATGCTGCTGTTCCAAATCATGGGTGCATGTTACAAGTGCGGAACATATTTTAACTTAGTACTAACTTAGCATCATATTTGATCTGATTCGACTGAATATCCCAGGTTTCCATCTCTCATGCATCTGGTGTGACGTGTTTTCAGACTCTCAGGCTGGCGCAAAGAAATCTTACGGGAATTGAACGTCTCACTCCGGCCAGCTGACCAAAGTTCGGTAACCTTGGTATTGTGTGTAGGAGATTCGCTATAACTATAATTTCGTTCTCCATTTACATGCCCGTAGTGTCTTTAAGTGTTATGTAGTTTTGCCTGAAACGCAAAAATAAAACAAAGCAATTAAAGCCGATCAGTGGCTCAAATTGTGCTGTAGCGATTGAAGAACTTTTGTCGGAAGTTGGATTCGAACTTGGGATGCCTTACTTGGGAGAACAGAATACCAGAATAGAGTAGGTTAAGTCCAGCCTTGGCTTCCAAGCTGACGTTTTTCTACATATGTGCTTGTGTATCATGGACAGTAAGAGGGGGCAGGCAAGGAGAGAATTTCTCTCTTTGGGGATCAATAGAGTGTTGTTATTATAACGTCTAAAAAGTATGATGGTCTGTCGATAAATCAATAAGAAAATAAATGAAGTCGTTTTCGCGAACACGCCGAATTATAACTATAATTTCGTTCTCCATTTACATGCCCGTAGTGTCTTTAACCGGCTGCACAAACTGGATCCGCCTCCATTACGACACAACTTTGCCCTTATTGGCTTAAGAATTTAGTCACATACATGACGTATATCTGCTATTTCTCCCGAGAAGCAGGTAAAGCAGTGGTAACTGCTTTGTAGTTAATTTACCTGGTAAAATTAAGTTTAAATAAATGATATAAATACTGTAATAGTACTCGTGAGCTTTGTTTATTTGTTATTAGTTATTGTAATGTTGCGCTGCTTTATTTGTTTAATCGTCTAGTCTGTGGAGACATTCAAGTTAATCAAATAAGAATTGCACTGTACACTGTACATGACCATAAAAACTTTGTATCCTTGAAATAAATGTTTTTGATCTTTTCCTTGGCAGTTATCTTTTTACACAGGGCCTCTATGTACACGATAGTTTTTTTTTTCACGACTAACAGTATGGATCAGGAGTTGGTTATTGTAAAAGAAGTAATGTGCATGCAGGTGATATTTGTATAGATTTATCCACACCCTTGTAGCAGTGCTGCCATTGCAGTCAGATCTCGCAAACTAGGAGTATTAGTTGTCTTTATTTCTCTTTATTTCTTGACGCCAACCCTCTCCATTAATCCGGGCTTGGGACTGGCACCTACCTGAGCTGGCTTGCTCCCTTAAGTGGCTGGGTTAGGCTAAACTATATATATATATTTACCAAGACTACAATAAAACATCTCGAAATGTGTAGTCTAGCAAAACGCAGTTTAAAGAAGGTAGCCTACCTGGCGAAATTGCAAACAAATTAAGGGCGTTAGGCAGCCTTTAGATCCTACCCATCATGCACTGCAGTTTTTTGCTAATTCCTCAAATGGAAAACTGTCCATCCATCCATCCATTTTCCAAACCGCTTATCCTACTGGATCGCGGGGGGTCTGGAGCCTATCCCGGAAGCAATGGGCACGAGACAGGGAACAACTCAGGATGGCGGGCCAGCCCATCGCAGGGCACACTCACACACTATTCACTCACGCATACACTCCTATGGGCAATTTAGCAACTCCAATTAGCCTCAGCATGTTTTTGGACTGTGGGGGAAACCAGAGTACCCGGAGGAAACCCCACGATGACATGGGTAGAACATGCAAACTCCACACACATGTGACCCAGGTGGAGACTCGAACCCGGGCCCTAGAGGTGTGAGGCAACAGTGCTAACCACTGCACCACCATGCTGCCCCCTAAATGGAAAACCATTAAATACAAAAGGAAAACAAAAGTGCTGTAAGACTGTATACTTATGTGTATGTTAGTAAAGGCTGTAGCTGACACAACGGACCCCACTAATTAGAAAGGGGTAATTGTACACATGTGGCATCCAGTATGTTCTTCTATAACAGTTTTTAAAAAAAAAAAAAAACTCACATTACACAAATTGGCACTATCAAAACGAGGATTATGGGGAAAATGGGGACTGTGATGGAGATTACATACACGTAGGCATGGTATTTAGTTTTTTTTTAATCTGGTCACCTTCCAGAGTAATTGTAAACTAAAACCATCTTCACCCTATTTGATTCTTTATAAATGGACAATCAGTCGTGCAGTAAATGGGGGTATAGAGAGACACAGAGCTTGTCTAACAAGAAACCCTGGGAAGCTAACATTAATAGGGTGGGTATGGATAGCAAAACCATTGATACAGATTACAGATTTATATCTCACCTGAACCCTGGCGGGCTCCGTGCCAATAGGGGTTGGGATTAGGGTTAGTTAACTTAAGTAGTAATATTGATGTGTATATTCTCCTATTCTCCAGTCAGTGAATCGTGAAACGTAATGTTAATATGTTTCTATACCTATATGTTCTGCTTAAAAACCCATAAAGGCAAGCACAGTGTTTAGACATTCTGTTACTTAGACTAGTAAACACTAAGATCCTTCAGCTTTCAATTAACCTGACACAACAGTCTAAACAACAAATGTGTGCCATGTCATTTGTCATCTTTACATCTTGTATCCTTTATATGGTAATTGGATTTTCAAGGTGGAATTGCAGGTCGATCATTTTAAGGATCTAGATGTAAACCTCCCTGGTGTTGCTTTAATATTTTTTTTGCACAATTTGCTTCACACACTTCCTCCAGCAGAGAAGCTTACAATACTACACCCCACCAAATGACTGGATGATGCCTTTTTATTTAAGGTCTGGCTGTGAGCCTCGATTACCGATACACTATCTTCAGGCTCCTGCCGGGATCAGTCAGTATGGTGGACCTTTGGAGGAATGGGTACAAAACCATCAGGAAAGTTTGCAGGTGCTTCAAGAGTATGTGAAGGCTTAGTTGGAGGAACAAGCCACACCACGAAATCGGAAACACAATGAGTTGGTTAATGATTAGGGGTTTGATGAAGGTCAGCTGGTGTGTTTGCGGAACCATGTTCGAGGTAAAATACAGGATCATTGGGATGCCTGTTTGTATATGGTAGTTCGGTGTCCCCAAGATCAGGGTGCAGTTTACTCTGCAACTCCAATGGAGGGGGACGGGGTTGTCCGTCAAGTTCACCGAACAGAGTTGCGTCCAGTACCACAGGGGGTTGTTATGTCAGGGGAAGATGTTCTGGTAATGTCTCCTGAGTCTGGGTTGCCCACAGGGGCAACAGAAATGGAATCGGATGAGGACTCTGTGGTTTTACGGGGACAGGGCTGGTGGGAGGGGTCGCAATAGAGCATCCACAAGTAGGCCTCGTATAATGGAGGAGGTTATGTCCCCCCCGAGGTGTAGAGACCAGTTAAACGTTCGGTGAGGTCCACCACTGGTCATCATACCAACCCTTATAAGTTACCACGGTCAGTGAATGATCGTTCGGTTGGGGAGGAAGACCAGTGGTTTGGGGATAGAATTCTTAGCTGTGATCGTTGGGTCATCAATTTCATTTTGGGGGATGGATTGTAGCCAGGCAATTATAGGCAGGTATAGGAACTGCAGTTCGGACTGGAGGCATAGCCGGGGCGAGATGGCTGTGCATGTTCCGATGGTAGGGCATATTGGCAAAGGAGCAGGCACGGGAAAGACAGGCAGGGTCCTGATAGATTTGGGGGAGCATCGGCGGGCATATTGAATTTGCAGTGTAGCAGCCTTTCTGTTTGCTTGTTTCAGGGGTGAACAATCTTATCCGCAAAGGGCCGGTGTGTATGCAGGTTTTCGCTGCAACTCCCTAATTAGATTTCTAATTAGAGGACTGATTAGCTGAAGAGTCCTCATACCTGGTTTTGAAGAGCTGACCTAAAGGTTACCCCAAAAACCTGTTTTTTTTTTGTTTGAATGGGGCAGTGAGTCATGGGGTAAACTACTGTTCTTTAGGGGTTTTCAAGGTGGAATTACGGGTCGATAATTTTAAGGATCAGGTTGTAAACCTCCCTGGTGTTGCTTTAATATGTTTTATCTGAGGTTGTATCGTGTATTATCAAGCCAGCCGGCTTAGTGGCCTCGGGAGCGGGGTTTAGTGGGAGCAGCTGGCTAGTTTTATTTTCTTTTTTGTTTGTGTCTTTTTCTTTGTTGTATGTATATTTTGGGTTCATTATTAGGCAGGCTGGGCCTTTTGGCACCTGTAGTCTGGGTGCTGGATTGCCCATAGGGGTCTTTTTTATTGCTGTGATTTGCTGTGTCATTCACTAGTGTGATTTGTGCTGGATGTGTTTTTAAGGTTGTGCTGTGGCGTGTACCTGAGCAAACTTTGGGCAACCTGTTCTCTTGTTGGCTTTATTGACAAAGGGTGGATTAGTCTAATTACGGCCTGCTACAAATAGCTGCATATAACGTATAAAAAAAATCACCTTATGGGTGCTCCGTAGGGTAGCAAGATCTTGAGTTTTTTTTACAGTACTCGGGTACGTTTTAAAATTTTCGACCAATCAGCAAACATTATTCTGACAGCATAGCTGGGAAACCAATGAAAAGTGAGTGCAACGTTCTAGAACTTGACTTCGGGTTGACGCTCCCTATAAAAGAGCTGGGTACTGCTTCAAGGCGTTCAGTTGGCGCTACCTCCTGATAGAGTAGCACTGTACGGCTCTTGTTCCGTAAAACAACATCAAAAGGATGAAAAAAAAAACAATATTTAAAGAAGACGAAAAAAATCAATTTTTAAAGAAGACGAAAAAAACATCGTCTAAAAAAATAAGCCAAAAAAATAATATCCGAAGAAGGAAAAACATGCAAAGTAAAAAAAAACAAACAAAAATAAAAAACAATATCCAAAGAAGAAGGAAAAAAACATCCAAAGGGAGAAAAGAAGAACTGAAGGGCCAACGAGGTAGGAGGAAATACAAATTTCGTTTCAGCACCGTTGGAGTGCCAAGCCGTGAAAAGCATTTGGCCAGAAGACAAGGTAAGTGTTGTATCTGTTATTTTAAAACAGCGCTTTTCAAAATGCTGCTTTATAATCGTTTGAGATCGTTAGCCAGTGTGACAGCTGAAGGCTTTTTGAGTTTACCAACATAAAGTTTTATTTCTGTATTAGGACATTGTCAGGAACAATGATGTGTTCATCGCTATGATGTGGTCAAAAAGCGATGCATTGAATCTTAGAAACATTTGTGATTTTTCAAACGATGCTTTTCCTTTTATTTAATCAGTAAAATTTCCATCGGTTTTATATAGTGCCCCTTGAAATATGTCTTTAGCTCATTTTCCGGGCATTTTACTAGAATGCATCCTGAGAAATACACAAGCTCTGCTGCATTTCCGTGCCTCGATGTTTAGTGCCGAGTATAATTGTTGCAGTTGCCTTTTATATATTCCATGAGACCTGTTGGTACCAAGAGAAGTGTGAGACTGTCAGGGTGAATTTATCATACAATCGCACGCATAAATACCTGAGGGTTGCCAGTCCTTTTGCGTTGTTACAGGAGGACTAGAGCTGACGAGTGTGTTTCTACACACTATCAAGGGCATTGTAGTACAGTTTTCTCAGGTGGGAGAATGCTGCCGATCTCCTATTTGACAATACAGCCCTTGATATATTAGAATATTACAGAACTAGAAGCCTTTTGCAAGGAAGAATGTGAGAAAATCCCAAGTACAAGAACTGAAAGCCTTTCAGCTGGCTATAAGAAGCGCTTGTAAGCTGTGATATCTGGCAGAGGAGGTGTTACTAAGTACTGATTACGTAGGGTGCCCAAACTTTTGCAGAGTGCCATAATAATGTTTTTATTTTGTAATTTTGTTCAATTTATGGCATAAAAAGTAACTATTCATCAATGTTTGCTGAAAATATTGTGTATTTTTCCCCCAGTTCCTAAAGAGACTGTATTAACTGATATTGTTGCTTTTGTAATTGAAAAGATGTTATTTGTCAAGGGGTGCCAAACCTTTGCATAAGACTGTACACAGTGTGTGTATGTGTTTATGTGAGTGTGTGTCTGTGTGTGTGTGTGTATATATATATATGTGTGTGTGTGTATATATTTCTGTATATGCATGTGTATATATATATTTATATATAGTTCACACACATTCAAACTTATTTGAATACACATTCAAAATTATTTTTATTATTATTATTTTCGTTTTTTTTTTTTTTTTTGTGTTTTAAAATTTTTTATTTTTGCAATGGAAATAAAAATAAAGCAGTCCTCCGTAGAGGAGGGGTGGTGGAGGGAATATATATATATATATACATATATATAAAATAATTGTCACACAACTGGGGTGACATGCCTATCCTGCTCACCCAATTTTAGTGCACTTTAGTTATGCATAATGACCTTCTAGTCTCGATACACCCATATATATATATGTATATATATATATAGTTTTTTTTGTTTTTTTTTTTGCAATAGACAATAAAAATAACGCAGTTCTCCATAAAGGAGGGATGGTGGATGGAATATATATATACATATATATAAAATAATTGTCACACAACCTGGGTGACATGCCTTGCCTGCTCACCCAGTTTTAGTGCACCTTAGTTATTCATAATGACCATCTAGTCTCGATACACCCATAAATATATATGTATATATATATAGTTTTTTTTGTTTTTTTTTTGCAATAGACAATAAAAATAACGCAGTTCTCCATAAAGGAGGGATGGTGGATGGAATATATATATACATATATATAAAATAATTGTCACACAACTTGGGTGACATGCCTTGCCTGCTCACCCAATTTTAGTGCAACTTAGTTATCCATAATGACCAACTAGTCTCGATACACCCATATATATATATATATATATATGTACATATATATAGTTTTTTTATTAGCAATAGAAAAGAAAAATAACGCAGTTCTCCGTAAAGGAGGGATGGTGGATGGAATATATATATATATATATATACATTTATATAAAATAATTGTCACACAACCTGGGTGACATGCCTTGCCTGCTCACCCAATTTTAGTGCACTTTAGTTATCCATAATGACCATCTAGTCTCGATACACCCATGAATATATATGTATATATATATATATATATATATATATATATATATATATATATATATATATATATATATATATATATATATATATATATATAGTTTTTCTGTTTTTTTTTTGCAATAGACAATAAAAATAACGCAGTTCTCCGTAAAGGAGGGATGGTGGATGGAATATGTATATGCATATATATAAAATAATTGTCACACAACCTGGGTGACATGCCTTGCCTGCTCACCCAATTTTAGTGCACCTTAGTTATCCATACTGACCATCTAGTCTCGATACACCCATATATATATATATATATATATGTACATATATATAGTTTTTTTATTAGCAATAGAAAAGAAAAATAACGCAGTTCTCCGTAAAGGAGGGATGGTGGATGGAATATATACATACATATATATAAAATAATTGTCACACAACCTGGGTGACATGCTTTGCCTGCTCACCCAATTTTAGTGCAACTTAGTTATCCATAATGACCAACTAGTCTCGATACACCCATAAATATATATGTATATATATATATATATATATATATAGTTTTTTTATTTTTTTCGTAATGGACAATAAAAATAACGCAGTTCTCCGTAAAGGAGGGATGGTGGATGGAATATATATATACATATATACATTTATATAAAATAATTGTCACACAACCTGGGTGACATGCCTTGCCTGCTCACCCAGTTTTAGTGCACCTTAGTTATCCATACTGACCATCTAGTCTCGATACACCCATAAATATATATACTGAACAAAAATATAAACGCAACACTCTTGTTTCTGCTCCCATTTTTCATGAGATGGACTTAAAGACCTACAATTCATTCCAGATACACAATATTACCATTTCTCTCAAACATTTCTCACAAATCAGTCTAAATGTGTGATAGTGAGCACTTCTGCTTTGCTGAGATAATCCATCCCACCTCACAGGTGTGCCACATCAAGATGCTGATCTGACATCATGGGTAGTGCACAGGTGTACCTTATACTGCCCACAATAAAAGGCCACCCTGGAATGTGCAGTTTTTTGCTTTATTGGGGGTCTGGGGACTCAGAACCGGTCAGTATCTGGTGTGACCACCATTTGCCTCATACAATGCAACACATCTTCTTCGCATAGAGTTTATCAGATTGTCAATTGTGGCCTGTGGAATGTTGGTCCACTCCTCTTCAATGGCTGTGCGAAGTTGTTGGATATTAGTGGGAACTGGTACACGCTGTCGTATACGCCGGTCAAGCACATCCCAAACATGCTCAACGGGTGACATGTCCGGTGAGTATGCTGGCCATGCAAGAACTGGGACATTTTCAGCTTCCAAGAACTGTGTACAGATCCTTGCAACATGGGGCCGTGCATCATCTGTCTGAGTGGCTGGTCTCAGACGATCTTGGAGGTGAACCTGCTGGATGTGGAGGTCCTGGGCTGGTGTGGTTACACGTGGTCTGCGGTTGTGAGGCCGGTTGGATGTACTGCCATATTCTCTGAAACGCCTTTGGAGACGGCTTATGGTTGAGAAATGAACATTCAATGCACGAGCAACAGATCTGGTTGACATTCCTGCTGTCAGCATGCCAATTGCACGCTCCCTCAATGCTTGTGGCATCTGTGGCATTTTGCTGTGAGACAAAACTGCACATTCCAGGGTGGCCTTTTATTGTGGGCAGTATAAGGTACACCTGTGCACTACCCATGATGTCAGATCAGCATCTTGATGTGGCACACCTGTGAGGTGGGATGGATTATCTCAGCAAAGCAGAAGTGCTCACTATCACACATTTAGACTGATTTGTGAGAAATGTTTGAGAGAAATGGTAATATTGTGTATCTGGAATGAATTGTAGATCTTTAAGTCCATCTCATGAAAAATGGGAGCAAAAACAAAAGTGTTGCGTTTATATTTTTGTTCAGTGTATGTATATGTATACATATAGTTTTTTTTGTGTTTGTGAAAACGGGTCTTTAATCGGGGAAACGGAGCGGGTAGAGCAGGACGGAACGCAGGCATTGACAAACTACAATGACGGACAGGGCAAACAGGTAAGACCAGGACTTAAAATAGGTCATGACTAATCAAAGTAATCGGGCAAAGCAGGAGACGATCAGGGAAGCACACGTGGGTAATCAGGGGGCGTGGCACACACGAGGAGCGGACAAGCCGGGCATATATGTATATCTATATAAAACCTCATTAATGAGGGACAGGGAACAGAACGGACAGACAGAACTGGCACAGGGGAAGGAGCCAGGACAAGACTTGACATAAGACAGGAAAGGCAGAGAAACAGATCAGAAAGGGGGACACGGAGGGAACAGGCAGGACAAAAGGACCGGGAGTGAACGAAGGGAACATCGGGGAAAGAGGAGCAGAAGCCAGAGGGACGAGGGACAAAGAGAGGAGGGACAGAGACAGGAGGAACAAAGCGAGGGGGAGCAGAGGCAGGAGGGACAAAGACGGGAGGCCAGGGAGAGAAGGAGGGGGAACCAAGAGGAGCCCGAGGGAGACCCAGCGGGCGACGGGAGGCAGCCGGAAGGGCTGCAGGCGGCCGGGAGGCCGGAGCCGGAGGGGCCGAGGAGACGGGGTGAGGGACAGACGCAGGGACGAAGGAGGGAGTCGGAGGGGAGACCAGGGAAGGGGACGAAGGAGCTGGAAGGGACCCTGGCGAGGGCAAGGAGAGAGGGGGAGCCGCAGCAGACGGCGACGTCCTCCGACACGCCAGAGCGGGAGGACCAGCAGGCGAATGAGGAGCCGCCGTCGGGGGGCCCGCAGGCAACCGATAAGACGCCGGAGGAGGGACCGAGGCAGGGCGACGAGGCCGCGGAGGGGGACCCGCAGACGACAGCCGACCCGGAGGGCCAGGACCCGCAGGTGCCGACCAAGCCCTAGCGCCGGCGAGGGAGGGCGAGCCAGGGGGCTGGGCGGGTGGGACCCCAGCCGTGCGTCTGTGTCCTCTCCCCTTATGGGACACAGACATAAGGACCTGCGGCCGGGGTCGGGCTCGTCGGGGTGAGGGTACCAGAGTCACAGGGGGAGAAGGGACTGGAGTGGGGCCAGGGACTGGAGCTGCAGGCTGCAGAGGGAGCGCCTGCCCGGGAGCTGCAGGCAGGGAAAGCGCCTCGGACGTGGGCGCGGTAGCTGCAGGCAGCGGAGACGGCTGCTCGGGCTCTGGGGCCGCAGGGGGCACTTATTTTATTATATAAAATAAGTGTCACACAACCGGGGTGACATGCCTTGCCTGCTTGTGGGATGAGGAAGACTCAGGGACTGGAAATGGGATTAAAACTGAAGATGTGCTCATTCCTTTGTGTATTTACAAATTTTCCTTCCGTCAGACATGAGGAGTTTGCTGCTATATTTGGCACTAATAGAGATTCTGATGCTGCTATTTTTATTGTCTATTAGTTTGTTATTATTTACAAGTTCTGTTGTGTTTTTGCATTTTTCTCTTCTGGTTAATTAACTGCTGTCTGTTTGCTGTGAAGTATGAGTGTGGTGAGTAAGACTCAGGGACTGGAAGTGGGATTACAACTAAAGATAACATGCTTATTCCTTTTTGTATTGTTTACAAATTTCCTTCCGTCAAACATGAGGAGTTTGCTGCTATATTGTGCACTAACAGAGATTCTGATGCTGCTATTTTTATTGTTTATAAATGTGTTATTGTTTCCAAGTTGAGTATTCAATAAATGCTAAATTGAGAAATTTTGTGTATCGTTTGTTATTATTAGTGTGATATTTTACCATGCAAATAGAGGGGAAAACGTCCAATTATCGGCCAAAAAAAATCAGCAGCATATATCGGCCATCGCCTGACCCTTGACTTGAAAAACCCATATCGGTCGACCTCTAGTAACAGTACATTCTGTCCAATTCATCCATCGAGTTAAGTCACACACCCACTTGAGGGGGCACTCCGGCAGACGTGAGGATGGGGATGTTCTTTCCGCTATAACATCCACTGCAGAAGTACATCTCGCTCCTGTTCACAGGGCTTACTTCAATGATGAAGCAGGGCTGGTTGTCTGGACAAGAAGTTGTCCTGCTGCTGGGTCTCGGTGCCGTTTTTCCACCTAAGCTTGAAGGTGGAAATGTGTTCCAACTTGGTCCCTGGGACTGCAGCATAGCCAAACATCGCGAGCAGCGTCGGCCACACCCACCACCAGAACCATCACACCGTCCTATACACATAAAGAAGAACTAAAACATAGAGTGTTGTGACAATCTATGCGTTAATGTTTGGCAGCATAGGTGATTCATTAAAATTATACCGAAGAATGGAAAATGTGATATTTAGAATATTTTTTGCCATTTAGTAGCTAATTTAAGCACTTACCCAATGCCTCAATTTGTTTTAGGTCAGTAATGTCTGAGCCAAAAGAATGAATGTATGAATTTAATACAATTCACCCACTCCCACCCACACACAAATCTGAAATTCAATTTAAGACACTTCTTAAACATTAGTGCATTAACAAAAAAGGAAAATCTTAAGAGATTCAGTAGGATTTTCTATGTTAGACTTAAGCTAATAGTTCAATAGTTTTTACATATTTCAATATACCAATTTGACTTTAATGTTGAAACAGATGCTAAAACATGGAATAATTTCATAACTAGAGAAACATGTTATTCACAAACACTAGCAAAGGTAGCTTATAGTTAAGCTTACTTAAGTCAGCAAGTCAGGCTACAGTGTGTAAGAATAGTCGTAAACGATAATTTGTCTCAGTCTTACATGACAGAATAAGTAAACAGAAAATATAAAATGGCTGAAACAGCGTCATTAACGCCAGCTACAGTAGAGGCGCAGAAAAGGTGTCATGACTGAAGTATTCCCAAACTCTGGAAGACCGTATGCGAGCCTTTTTTGCCGCGTGTTTCTCCAGAGGCTCCGGAGCTCCGCTGGTTGAGACAGCCATGTTGGTTCATGTGCAGGGGGACGAGCGGCAAATTTCTTTTTTGCAGGGTGGTAGGTGATGTCTCATTAATATTTATGAGAGAAGTGCTACATGATTGGCCAGTGCATGCCAGTGCATGCCCAAAATGGTGCGGCACTGCATCCAAGCCTGCGGCACTCAGAGTCACAAATACAGTGGAAACCATTTGTAGTAATTACGTCTGTCTGGCTGATTTCCAACTAATTGATATTTGTATATTTATTACATGAATATAAGGTAATATAAGGTAATAGAAGAGGTATTTAATGGTTTTCCATCTGAGGAATTTGCAAAAAACTGCAGTGCATGATGGGTCGGACCTAAAGGCTGCCTTAACGTCCTCATCTGTATGACGACATACATCAAGACTAGGAAGGTGCATAATGTTCATGTCTGGTTGCGTTTGTTGGTCCAGAAAGTAATTCAATTTCGCCATGTAGGTTACGTTCTTAAAAACTGCTTGGATATAGCCCGATTATATGCTGTGGGCCTTTTAATTTCTTTGTTTACCAGGTAGGCTACCTTCTTTAAACTGCGTTTTGTTAGACTACATATTTAGGGAGGTCTTTATAAATTTATAGTAGTCTTCATAAATATGTGCATAGTTTAGCCTAACCCAGCCACTTAAGGGAGAAAGCCAGCTCAACTAGGTGTCGGTCCCAAGCCCGGATTAATGGGGAGGGTTGGCGTCAAGAAATAAAGAGACTGTATCTTCACTGCATGACTGATGTCAAAATGTGTGAAATATGTGGTTGTATTAATAAATGCATTAAAGTAGGTTAATGATTCTGTGCTGTCTAAATTGTATAGAAAATTTCTACGTATAGCCAAACAAATCTCCTCCTGTTTGAAAAGGCATAGAAAAAGCAATTTAGCCACTAAAACTTTACAGTTTTTGTGAGGGACAGTCGAATTCTCTCGTTTCTCTCGTCAAGTTTTTTTGTGATCCTGCACCTACACTTTGCCGGCCCCAGGAGGATGGGCTCCCCCTTTGAGTTTGGTCCCTCCCAAGGTTTCTTCCTTCTTGGGAGTTTTTCCATCCTATCGGCGCCTATGGCTTACTCACTGGGGGCTTTGGGTGGGCATGATATAAAGCAAAGCATTTTCCCTCCCAGTTTCCTCCTCTGGTCCACATTGCAGGACCATCAGCCATCAGAAACAGTCAGACGGTCTCCTTCAGCTTCTTTAGTGTCCTTGGAAGCCAAGGCAGTTTTAGGTCTGAGAAGAGGTTTATCAGAAGGACACATATTACGTCGTTTGTCCTGAAATGTAACATGGGGAGGAAAAGTTAAGCGGTTTAGTCAGATTGGAGTCGTTTATTCAGCAGTGGCAGCGCCAGTGACTTAATGCTACAGGTGCTATAGGGGAGTGAGATTATTTAGACCGGGTGCTTTAGCTTTTCAGCTTATGTAGATGGTGTATAGAAGCACACAGCACGATAAGCTACAGCATGGATAAAATAGGATAAAATATGAAATTCTAACGTCTAGCTCACAGAGCCTCTATGTGTACTTTGAAGAAAAAATACACTACAAGTATGCTGTAAAAACCGCAAAAATGTCTTACACAATATACAGATTTTACAGATAGTTAAAGAAAAAATGAAACCAATATTTTGGGGGTGCTGTGGGGGTACTATGGTCATTGGAGGAGGAGCTAGAGCCCCCCCCCCAAGCTTTTCCTTGGTGCTGCCACTGTTGTTCAGATTAAAAGTAACATTGTCATTAATAAACAGTACTCTGATCAAATTTTTGCATGTACAAACACAATCAAAGTTTAACCACATGTTTAGACACAATTCACACACCTGTTACATTTCCATAATGCTAAGACTCTCTACACTTACTTCATCCACTTTCTTGTTTGGTACACAGTCATTTGATGGATGTGTAAGATCATTACCAGACCGTCTGCTGCAAACTCTACAGTTAATGAATGGCTGCAAAAACACACAGACACACAAAAACAGTATTTAAAGAGTGGTGGGCAATAAATACAGTGAGAGAAGGTGTAGTAAAGATATATCTAATGATTTAAGGCAGAGCTGCTGGAGTGCAGGGTTTAATGACACAGAACAATTTTAGAGGAAAGAGCTTCCAAAGCAGGGTCACCATAAGGCTATATTATACAAAGCAAGTTCATCTAAAAGTATGAACAACAAATCCCGTTTAACTGAACACTGCTCTGTATTAAAATACTGTCCTCCGATCAAGCTAAGTGGTCCTGTAGTTCACTATTTAAAGAGGTAAATTTAAAGGGTAATTCACACTGCACATCTACCCTGCTCTGACCAGGTTTAATTACTGGCTTTCTAATTAAAACAAGAGTTAAGTCCTGCCCTTTCACCACAAAACACCACACTGCCATTTAAGGCTGATTTCAACAATGAGTTTTAGTTAACCTGGCTCGATTGAGTTAACTCTGGGTATGTAAAACCCGCTTTGTAGTACAGCCCACAGGTCTTTAAATAAGGCCAGCTAGGGTTCATAGCTCGAAGCATAATCTACAGGTCACCCCTCAGATGATTAGCATTTGCTTCTGCCTGGTAATCCAGCCTTTAAGCCTGTAAACCTACTAAAATTTGAGAATAAGGTGAAGGAACTGGCTCTTTGAGGCCACCTATGTATTTGTTACTTTATTGTTGGCTAACTTTCCCCCGCAGGGCATCAAAAAAGTTAACATGAACCTAAATTAATTTGCTAACTGATATGTCCAATGCTCACAGTCACAGTGACTCTTTACTTACCCTCTTGTCCATGAAAATACAGTCAGCCCGATGGTCTGTTGCAGTTGACTTTGGACATTTTGTTGCTCTCAAGAGAATCTCAATGTCAATGTATTCACTGCTGATCTAAATCACATAAACACGTTATATACAAAATTGCCTACAACTGTTTTAAAGGCAATATAACAAACAATAATCACCCAAAAAATGGCAAACTGTCACAGACTTGACTGCAGCAGATTCAGAGAGAAACTGTGAGAAGGTAAAATTGACCAGGGCTGAGATATACAACCATCACTTTCATTGTGAAGAGACATTAAGCATCATATGCATTGAAATTAAAACATCAAAATCAATGTGATACTCATTAGTTCAGCTTGCAGATGATGAAAGTTTCACACTTTTGTAAACACTTTCTCAGCAGTTACCTTCGGACGGCCCTGGATGTTATAGAAATTCATGTGCTGACGGGTTCCTTGATGAGCATTTTCGACTGCGAGTTTAATGGCCGTCTTGTGAGTGCAGGGAGACTGTGGTAATCTTGCTGGGCCTCTGTGGAGATAAGCAGAGCTCCATAAGCCAAAACCAGAAGCAGCAGGCGGGTCATCTTCCTCTCAGCTTTGAAGGGAGAAGCAGGACTGAGGACACTGATCTGTGGTCCCCTTATCCAGCACGTCCAGGGGCGTGTCCTTCACTCGAAACAAACAGACCTTTGAACAACATTGGAAAACTCTTCAGGATGAATTGAGGCAGGTGGTCAAGTGGGTTTATTGTTATTTCAGCAATATACACAGTACACAGTGAAAGGAAACATTGTTCCTCCTGGACCACGGTGCAACACAAAGAAGAAAAACAGAAACAACACAAGATGACACAAGTGCGGGCAAGATAGAACTATACAGAGTGAAAGGAGCACAAACAGAGGGAGAAAGTGCAAGATAAACACAAGAGCAACAATACAATACTACAGGACAAGACAGCGCAGTCAAGAACACAGAGTGCAGCCAGAGCTAACCTGAATAGGGGCATCAAGGTTGCCAGGCAGGCAGAGAAACAGAAAATAGAGGTCTACTTCACATACAACAACCCACAGTGGGTGTGGCAGGGAATACAACACATTACAAACTTCAAAGGCAACAACACCGTCACTGTTAACAGCAACGCCCTTTTAGCAAAGGAGCTAAACAGCTTCTTTGCTCGTCTGGAGGAACACAGAGCAGACATAGCCACACTGCCCCCTCCCCCAATCTCCAGCACTCACAGACTCCCTCTGCAGGAACACCACGCGAGAAGGCACATTGCATCTCTAGGTGTGTGGAGTTTAAGACAAGGCAAGTGATGCTACGATAATATAATTCCTTGGTAAGACCCCACCTAGAATATTGTGTGCGGGTTTGGTTACCATACCTTAAGAAGGACATTGCTGCCTTGGAAAAGGTGCAACGTAGGGCAACGAGAATGATTCCTGGTCTTAGAGGAATGTCTAATGAGGAGAGGTTAGCTGAGCTGAATCTGTTTAGCCTCGAGCAAAGGAGACTAAGGGGGGACATAATCCAGGTGTTTAAGATTCTAACAGGTCTGGATGCTGTTCAGCCAAATGGCTATTTCAATGTTAGTTTAAATACCAGAACTCGTGGCCATAAGTGGAAATTAGCTGGAGAACATTTTAAAACGAATTTGATGAAGCATTTCTGTACACAGCGTGTAGTTAGAGTATGGAATAGTCTTCCTGTTATTGTAACACAAGCTAAAACCCTGGGTTCTTTTAAATCAGAGCTAGATAAGATTTTTGAGCTATTAGCTAAGTTCTCCTCAAAGGAGCTTGATGGGCCGAATGGCCTCCTCTCATTTGTAAATCTCTTTGGTTCTTATGAGTCAGCTTACAGAGATGAGGTCCAGAAACTGATAGGTTGGAGTTCAGCAAACAATTTGGCACTAAACAGCACAAAGACAAAGGAATCACTGACTTCAGGAAGGATGGAGGCGACACTGGCCTGCCTAGATGGATGGATGGATGTTTTTATTGACATTGTAAGTACAATGAGATTTAGTTTGGAACGCGCCAGCAGCTACACAGTATATTTACAATTATATAGATTGTGAGGCATAAAATAAGGTGTGAGTAATATAACATAACGACATAATATAAGTAATCATTAATTAATCATTACAGATGGTATGAGGTGTGAACCGCTAGGCTGCTATGGCATGTTTGGTATCAAACCGATGGAAAATCACTCCAGTTTCCAAATCTGGTCAGTGGTTACCACGAAAGTGAATATATCAAAAGTTACACCAGCCTAACGAAAATCATCAATACAAGGGAAATCACTCTGGTCATAAATCTCAAAAGGACTGATACAGACCCCCTTCCGAAAGCCCGCCAAATGGATGGTCAGCCATTGGTCCAGGAGTCGAATTCCTGGTCACTCCTATTCACGAACTTTACACTATAAAACCTGGCACCTCAGAACAAAGCCAGGAGAGGAGAAACAGAAGGGAGGAGAAAACAAAAGACCATCAGCACGAAGAGAGGCAGAGAACATCAGCCCAAGAGAAGAGAAGCCCACAAGAAGCCCTCCTGAAGCCTATCAGTGAAGACCCAGCTGGACAGAGAACTGCAACCAAGCCCAAGCTTCACCAGGAGAGGGAATCAGAGGGGCTCCACTCCAACAACCGCTGCAAACACCGCGCCTCCCTGAGTGCCATCACCCATCAGCTCATCAGCCTCCGCAACCAACTGCCAAGACCCCCCCCCCCCCCACTCTGCAACCAAGTAAACAAACTTCCTTTCATTTATAACAACCTAAACTCCTATTCACCTGCTATATTACTTTAGGACAGTATTTCCACAAATTGCTTGCTTTGCAGAACAGTATTTTCCCTTTTAAGGTTACTCATTTTAAATCTGGTCATTGCATTTTCATGATTACATTGTTTGTGTCCACTCCGTTATTTCGTGTTTATTGTTTGTTAGGTGTAATGTCTGTCTTATGTTAGTTATAGGAATAAATGCATGTCTTTTACACAACTTCAGCCTCCGTTCATTGAGTGCTCACAAGAATCCCTGCCTGTGCGATCTACGCTCTGAAACCTCAAATTCGCCTGAAATATCGCGAGACTCTCTCTCATTGGCCGTGAGGGGAGCTTCGCTACCGATCGTTTACATTACCTGGTGACGCAGCTCGTTGGACAAGCCTTCTATTCTAACCCAGGTTATTACGTGATACTGGTTATTAATGAGTTCCATTTAAGTCACACATTAACAGACTCACGGTGTTTCGCAATTGAGTTTGAGCCGACCATTCAGCATAAAAATTGGTTAATAATCACAAGGCACAAGGTTTAAACTTATTCTGAGCACACAATTTAGACTTTTTATGAGTGCAAAAGTCGCACTCATGGCAATCTGAAGGCATTTAAGCGGGATCATATGGGCTTATTATAGTTATTTTTATTTCTATTATTAGTAGTTATATTATTTTGTTTTATTTTCGGTGATTTCATTGTAGTTCTTTCGTATTAAACTGCAGTAAACTTTAACCCTATGTCTGACGAGATTCTCAGATGTAGCGCTTTGTTTCCAGGTTCAATTCGGACGAGTGTCTCCGTTTCTATATATCCTGGGAGAGATCTCTCTATTAGCGAACGGGAATACTTGTTATGAGGTTCTAACCTAAATTATGTTGCGCTTGGACATAAGACCGATAGCTTAGTTACCTATCAGGATCATACTCGTATGTGTGTGCCTGCTTTAGACAAAGCAAGTTTAACACAACTTTGCGCTGTGAGCCAAGTGTGTGTCATTTAGAAATTGGGAGTCTCCTGTGCTTGAGACCCGCCGTGGTTAAGCACCATTTGCGACGAGATATAGTGCACTCACAATTTAAATCTGTCGCCGTAACGCGTGCGCCGTCTCGCTTCAGTAATTGTTTTAAGGGGTTTTATACTGTGCAAGGCACAGAAGAAGGCCACAAGCAGCATGCGCATGCATTAAATGTGTGTGTCACTCATCTAGCGTCGGCAACCGCCTAGCTATATCTTTGGTTACCTCTAGTGGTCAGGCATAGAACTACCACTCCATTTCGAAATTGCGCCTCTAGTGGCCAGGCATAGAACTACCACTCAATTTCGATATTGCGCCTCTAGTGGCCAGGCATAGAACTACCACTCCATTTTGATATTGCGCCCCCGGTGGTCAGGCATAGAACTACCACTCCATTTCGATATTGCGCCCCCGGTGGTCAGGCATAGAACTACCACTCCAGTTCGAAATTGCGCCTCTAGTGGTCAGGCATAGAACTACCACTCCATTTCGAAATCGCGCTTCTAGTGGTCAGGCATAGAACTACCACTCCATTTCGATATTGCGCCCCCGGTGGTCAGGCATAGAACTACCACTCCATTTCGAAATTGGGCTTCTAGTGGTCAGGCATAGAACTACCACTCAATTTTGAAATTGCGCTTCTAGTGGCAAGCCATAGAAGTACTACTCCATTTCGAAATCGCGCCTCTAGTGGTCAGGCATAGAACTACCACTCCATTTCGATATTGCGCCCCCGGTGGTCAGGCATAGAACTACCACTTCATTTCGAAATTGCGCTTCTAGTGGTCAGGCATAGAACTACCACTCAATTTTGAAATTGCGCTTCTAGTGACAAGCCATAGAACTACTACTCCATTTCGAAATCGCGCCTCTAGTGGTCAGGCATAGAACTACTATTCCATTTCGAAATCGTGCCTCTAGTGGTCAGGCATAGAACTACCACTCCATTTCGAAATTGCGCCTCTAGTGGCCCGGCATAGAACTACCACTCAATTTCGATATTGCGCCTCTAGTGGCCAGGCATAGAACTACCACTCCATTTTGATATTGCGCCCCCGGTGGTCAGGCATAGAACTACCACTCCATTTCGATATTGCGCCCCCGGTGGTCAGGCATAGAACTACCACTCCAGTTCGAAATTGCGCCTCTAGTGGTCAGGCATAGAACTACCACTCCATTTCGAAATCGCGCCTCTAGTGGTCAGGCATAGAACTACCACTCCATTTCGATATTGCGCCCCCGGTGGTCAGGCATAGAACTACCACTCCATTTCGAAATTGGGCTTCTAGTGGTCAGGCATAGAACTACCACTCAATTTTGAAATTGCGCTTCTAGTGGCAAGCCATAGAAGTACTACTCCATTTCGAAATCGCGCCTCTAGTGGTCAGGCATAGAACTACCACTCCATTTCGATATTGCGCCCCCGGTGGTCAGGCATAGAACTACCACTCCATTTCGAAATTGCGCTTCTAGTGGTCAGGCATAGAACTACCACTCAATTTTGAAATTGCGCTTCTAGTGACAAGCCATAGAACTACTACTCCATTTCGAAATCGCGCCTCTAGTGGTCAGGCATAGAACTACTATTCCATTTCGAAATCGTGCCTCTAGTGGTCAGGCATAGAACTACCACTCCATTTCGAAATTGCACCCCCGGTGGTCAGGCATAGAACTACCACTCCATTTCGATATTGCGCCCCCGGTGGTCAGGCATAGAAGTACCACTCCATTTCGATATTGCGCCCCCGGTGGTCAGGCATAGAACTACCACTCCAGTTCGAAATTGCGCCTCCAGTGGTCAGGCATAGAACTACCACTCCATTTCAAAATCGCGCCTCCAGTGGTCAGGCATAGAACTACAACTCCATTTCGATATTGCGCCCCCGGTGGTCAGGCATAGAACTACCACTCCATTTCGAAATTGCGCTTCTAGTGGTCAGGCATAGAACTACCACTCAATTTTGAAATTGCGCTTCTAGTGGCAAGCCATAGCAGTGCCACTCCATTGAAATTGCACCTCTAGTGGTCCGCCATAGTAGGTTAACAACATCTGAGTTGGGTCTCTGGTGGTCAACTGCGGTGATACAACACGCATAATTGGACACACAGGTTCTTGCCTGAAAGCAGGAATCAACTTCACAGACTAAATCAGTTTGATCACAATACATTAACATCCAATTAGGTTATTGTTGCATAACTAATTGATGTTTACAATTGAATAAGAAACACAATTCATTTGGTTTGATTCCCGTTTAACCTTTTTGATTTATTTTAGGTTTTATTTCACCTTATGCTTTCATTCATTCCATCTCCCCCAACAAGGGGACTTGCATAGAAGTTCAACCACTATTAACAACAGTAAACCAGTTACGTACACAATCCCATCAGGAAGTCGTTTGGATGTGATCAGTTGAGCCCTTCGGGTGCTGGGTGCTTACCATTCGCTCTCTGTTGGTTGAGCTTGTCTGTGGCTCTGCTGTCACTGCTTGTGATCGTACAGTTTGTCAGAACCGAAGGGGAGTTCTCAGCAATTGGATGCCCAAAAGCGTGTCAGCCCGGCTACACCCACTGACTCATTACGGGCAAGGCTGACAGGTACCTCAGGCGGTCATTACAACTTTTGAGCAGGACTTCGTTTAGGGTGAGTTCTGAGAACGGCCCTAGCTTGGACTCTCACTAGGGTGGGTGATACCTGAAGGCAATTTTGCCAGCCGATAAGCTCCACCTGGGTTGTCTCAGTTGTGCATACAGAATACGCCCTTCCAAGTTAACATTGCTGGGGATCGGGGGAGTGGAAGCCGGACTCAGGCTTGCTTGGCTGGGAGAATGATTCCTGGTCTTAGAGGAATGTTTAATGAGGAGAGGTTAGCTGAGCTGAATCTGTTTAGCCTCGAGCAAAGGAGACTAAGGGGGGACATAATCCAGGTGTTAAATCTGGTCATTGCATTACATTTTTTTTGTATCCACTCCTTTATTTCGTGTTTATTGTTTGTTAGGTGTAATGTCTGTCTTATGTTAGTTATATCCATCCATCCATTTTCCAAACTGCTTATCCTACTGGGTCGCGGGTGGTCCGGAACCTATCCCGGAATGTGGAATGGGCACGAGGCAGGGAACAATCCAGGATGGGGGGCAGCCCATCACAGGGCACACTCACACACAAATCGTGATTATATTATTGCACTATACTGTATAAATAAAAAGTAAACTTAATACCAGTTGTGGTAATAAAGTGCACAGAGAGTAAGAGAGAGTAGGGTTTCACATAAACGTATGTTCATTAGCATTTAGTATTCTGATGGCTTTGGGGTTAGAAGCTCTTATTAAATCTGGTTGTTCTGCAATGCATACTGCGGTAACGTTTACCAGAGGGCAGAAGTTCAAACATCTCATGTGCTAGGTGCGTGGGATCTTTTTTAAATATAATTATGCATATGTAGAACTAGGGATATGATCCTGTTAAGTATGATAGTTCTGTCTCATTATTGCAGGATCGACATCCATAGTAACTGTGGTGATCTATCCATTTGTGTGCATGTCTGTGTGTGTGTGTGCGAGCGGGTATACCTATCCTACCCCATAGCGTGATAAATACCTGTTTTTTTTTTCCCTTATGGGGACCACGAAACTGAAAACCAGGAAAACTCTATTTTATAAAAATCTGTGACTGCTGTGGAAAAACTAAAAATGCAAAACCTCTTTTATTTTGCTTGGTTACTTATGGTTATGGTTAGGGCAGGGTGGGGGTTAAGATTGTCATAGTTAGCGTTAGCATTTATCCAATAGAAGTCAATGAGCGGGCCCCATAAGGATAGGTATACCCTATGTGTGTGCATGTGTGTGTTTGTCCCATATTGCCTGGGCTTCAGGATACCTCATAACCCGGAACTTCATCAGAAGTAGTTAGAAAATGGATGAATGGATGGATGGATGGATGGATGGATGGATGGATGGATGGACAGATCAATAAAAGTACAGAACATCCATTTTACAAAGAACCATCAACACTAAATGTATGCACTGGTCATGCTCCTGGAAATTAAACTTCTTTTCTGAAAAGCAGCATGTTCATAAATTAGCTGCTGTTATACCTTGGGGGAACAAATGCAGATGAAATTGTAAAACAAACTGCAGTGGCAAAACAGTTCTGGCTGCCTGTGCTGCCCTGCCTGCCCGCCCTCCTGCCCATTACGTCCTGCCTGTGCCACCCTCCTGCCTGCCCTCCTGCCTGTTTACGTCTTTCCTGTGTGCCCTGCTGCCAGTTATTCTGTATTTACATCCGGACTTAACTAATTGAACCATATAAACCATATAAATCAGGACTTTGTTAACGTGACTTCTGACCTGTGGAGGATGGGCTCCCCCTTTCACTCTGGTTCCTCCAAAGGTTTCTTACTATGACTGAGTTTATCCTTGCCAATGTCGCTTTCTAATTTTTCAGGCTAGATCTTGCTCACTGGGACAATTGGGCAGGGACAAAGTAAAGTGCTTTGAGACAATGTAAGGCTATGAAAATGTACTATACAAAATAAAGTGAATTGACTTGAGTAATGTGGCACAAAGCAACCCTTCTTTGCCACAGGAAATGTCTGGTGCAATTTCTTTTTTAATTGTACATGTCAATTGCATAATACCCTAAACTAATTCATTATTATTTCTATTATTATCATCATCATCAGTATTTCATTAGTATTCCATGGTATTTAGATTTTTCAGGAATCAGTGTGTGTACTGTATACTTTTTAATTTATTTGCACTATGTGTAGTGTCTCTGCAGCTGTATATACTTGCTGCATTATGCACAAGAACTTCCCTCAGGCATCAGTATAGTTAATCAAATGTAATATTTCTTGCTTGTTTATTAAGTTGTTTTAGGTATTTTGTGTGTTCCACTTAATTTAGTGTAATTAGTCCTAGTTGACTCAGGTTTAGTTAGATTTTTCCTTCTGTTGTTCCTCTGCATCATGCTACTGTCATAAAATTTCAATGTCTTACCTAACTTAAGAGTTTTGTGCATTGTGTTTTGGAGAGAAAGAAATCATTACTTTTTTTCTTTAGATTCATCCACTGATTCTATCACCTATGACACATTCCCCCTGAATATTTGTTTGTTTATTTATGTATTTGCTTGGGGGATGGAATTAACAAACAGAAATAACTGAATGAATCAGGGTAGTGAAAAACATTTATAAACTTATCATTTTGGTATTGGTACGATCCTGTTCTGGTTAGTTAGCCGAGGGAGTAAATCATCCGGAGTTTCATCTCTCAATCTCCTCCTACACCCACTCAGCATCACAGTATGGACTCCCCAATGCAACTGATCTGCACGTATTTGTACTCTGGGAGGAAATTGAAGCCCCCATAGGAAAAACTCAAAGCCTACAGACATATGCACAAAACCAGGGGACATGCTCAGTTCTGCAGGCCTGGAAGTGTGAGAGAAGGCTATTTATTGAGTTTCCCCTCTGCCCCTGGTAAAGATGAAACATGCACAAGTCATTAAACACACATATACTTACATGAAAGTCTGACTGATACTGGAGCTTCCAGTGCCCGTAAACCAGGTACTGGGGTACTCCATTTCCTTCTTGATAATTAGCGCCATTGAAAAAAAAACGGTGCCTTTCCTAATATTAACTGACTCTCAGACAAATGTACTGCTTGAAGACCCTGCCACTATTCGCATTTTCCAGCAGGAGTCACAAATCTTCATTGCATTCAGTTTATTCTCAGATGAGCTCATGCATGTTTCTATGTGCATCTTTACACTTAAACAAATACAGCTAACCTCTGTTGTTATATTCCATATATATTTGTCGTGACTGGCCTTTTTTCTCAAATGATGGATTTCTGAAACTAAAACTGACAGTATTCTAAAATATTTATATTGCCACATCATCGACACATGTTCTAATATGACATAGCATTCCCCTGGACCATAGTGCGACTTAGAGACAAGATATAACATGCCCTTCACGGTAAAACACTAGATAGGTGCAACACTTAATGTCAACGTTGTCAATGTCAATGTTGACTTAATGTCAACGTTAAATTCATGGATTCGCAAATTAAGTAACACGGTTACAGTACAAAAACGAGCAGAGCTGTGTATGGCATGACTATCTCGCGGCGGCGACAAAATATGCTTATCCTTCTAATTATTCAGAAGAAAATATATTTGCAAGCACAGCCGTTCACGGCTTCCGTACAAAAAGCTGTCACTACGCTACAGGAAGAATACACGACCAATATAGGATTTACACAAGTCTGCTTCTTTTGTTTTATTTAGTAACAACTTTCACAAAAATTGACAGCAATACTGCTAAAAGTGCAGATCTGTTGCCAAATTAAATAAACAAAGAAATTAATCATAAAAATATTCAAAGTATATACAGCCAGGGGCGCCGCTAGCAATTTTGGGCCCTATGACAAAATATGAGGTTGGGCCCCCCTATCACACCCATTCAGATCTCTGGGGGCCCCTAAAGGGCGTGGGCCCTTAGAATTGTCCCAACTTTCCCCCCCTTAGCGGCGCCCCTGTATACAGCTAACCATTTCCAATCGAAAAGTACATACAAGTCTCCAATATAAGTTATACAATGGAGCGCAGATAAAACTTTTAAATAGTAATTAACCAAACTATATAAAGAATACAAGTTTGAATACAGGTAATTTGTATAAATTTTACTGTGTTCAGACTGAAAAATCAGCACCAGCCTTACACACATTGCAGTTCTGCTTTTTTCTTCTTTTAGCATAATTACCCGTTTCACGTTCACGAGGCAGAAGATCCCTGCAAATGTGAAAATTCACAAGTAACAGGCACCATTAACCTCAAGCCATAACAGTCTGCTAGCCTGAACAATAGCAAACTCTATGTATTACCAATTATTACGCAGGTTGTCACTTTATCAAATCATGACTGTTACTAAGAAGTGGGAGTGAAACGCGTGTCACGAGATCTCGCGATATTACAACATGACGAGATTTCTCGTTGGAGCGAAAAGCCGTTTCACGAATGCGCTGCAAATGAGCTGCTGTAAATATGTCGGCATCTGACTAAATTACTATAGTAGATACCCCAGACACTTTTGAATCTTTTGTGTGTCAGCATTTCGGGTGCCCGGCGGAAAATATAAATGGCGAAAGGGAGACAGACAAAACACGAACCATCTGTAAGGACTGTAGAAAGCTAATGCCGCACACAGCGGCTAATGCTACTACTAACTACTATGCAAAGCCATTTGCAGCACCATCATAGCTCTTTATTTAAATTCACTGCACCGGTGAAGAAAACATTTTTAAAAAAATGTTATGTTTATTATTGGGTGCTTTCCACTTCATGCACCCACATACAGCGCTAGCTTAAAGCAATGCATTCTGGTCCTGACGCAATGCATCATGGTTATATTTTTTATCGCCCGTTGCATTACGTCACCATGTCACATGGTACCAAAACTCCGCGAGAGCAAGACACATCAGGCAGCACCTCTTAGCAGGCTGCACAGGCTGGATCCGCCTCCATTACGACACAACTTTGCCCTTATTGGCTTAAGATTTTAGTTACATACATGACGTTTGTATATCTGCTATTTCTCCCGAGAAGCAGGTAAAGCGGTAACTGCTTTTCAATTAATTTACTTGGTAAAATTAAATTTAAATAAATGATATGAATATTGTAATAGTACTCGTGAGCTTTGTTTGTTGTTAGTTACTGTAATGTTGCGCTGCTTTATTTGTTTAATCGTCTTGTCTGTGAAGACATTCAAGTTAATCAAATAAGAACTGCACTGTACACTGTACATGACCATAAAAACTTTGAATCCTTGAAATAAATGTTTTTGATCTTTTCCTTGGCAGTTATCTTTTTACACAGGGCCTCTATGTACACAATAGTTATTTTTTTCACGACTAACAGTATGGATCAGGAGTTGGTTATTGTAAAAGAAGTAATGTGCATGCAGGTGATATTTGTATAGATTTATATTTACCCCTAGGTGATAAGTTTGACAGTCATTTCTTTTACCGTTTGGCCTCTCGGTTGAACATAATAGTGGCGCGAGCAGCTCCACTTGGTTTTTTAAAAATACTCAGCCATGAACTTTTGGTGAACTCAGGTGAATCCCTTCCTTCAGTAGTAAACCTTGGTAGTTTCAGCCGTTTACACATTGTCTCACTAAAAGGTTGATAATATATTTGTCCTTTTACATAGTGATAAAATATACGCGATAAAAATGTGAATATTCATAGATTCAGGACTAACAAAGTAGCTAACAGAAACTCAGACTAACAAAAGGTGCAAATACATACTCAGTTGGTTCCATTGTGTTGATTACATTATAATGTTTACATTGTAATGATTATATCATGGATATTTGGCATGCTTTTTATAAAATCGTAATTCTTATATTCTGCGTTATATAGTGCTAAATAATATTCCATAGATGGATGGACTTTATTAATCCCCGTGGGGAAATTGTGTTTTTTATGTCTCCCTCAACTTACTCTTTGTGGAGTAAGTTGTCCGCGAAGTGCAGCTACCTGTTGGGGCGCCCAGGGAGCTGGGGGTTAAGGGCCTTGCTCAAGGACCCACAGACGTGCTGAGGCTGGGTTAGTTTCAACTGGTGACCTCATTACAGGCACAAGGACTGACCCCTGCCCCCCAACTGTGTATGAGTAGCATTTATGCTGTTTCTTGAGTGTGAGCTAGTACATAAACCAGCTAGTGCTCACCATTGCAAAAATACTCTAGCTTTCTGTCATACACATTTTTTTATTTTCTTACATTGTCCGTTTTTGTTCATAGTCTGTAATATTCTGAATAACGACAATGTAGAGGAAAAACAGATTAAATTCTCCTTGTTTGTAATTTCCCCATGTAATCCACTGCCTTGTGGTAAGAGGTGCAAAAGTCAGACGCGTTGAATGATGAGGATACGATATTGAGTTTAGTTCTTGAGAGGATTTATTCATATGATATTTTAACACACAGTACTTTGAACTGGTTTGTTTGGCGCAAAAGGGCCGATATGCAGACACCATCACACATGGCAAATACGGTCAATGACTGTTTCACTTTGCACCTTCAGCCCTGAGCCGCGTAATCTCAGCACCTTTAATAACAACCATTGCTGCCTCCTACAGGTGGGAATACACTTAGACAATAGTAAATATCACTAAGGCAGGCAAGTACCTCTCGTTTCAAGTGTTGCAATACTATATAACATTATATTATAAACAATAAATACGAATAAATAAAAACATTAAACAAATAAACATAATCAATAATATTCATGAATAATTATGCTTAATATACAAATAAAAGAATAGCTCCTGCAGATGATTTCAGATAACTACTGGAACAATGAGTTCTGGAGGGGAGCAAGCTCTGTTACATGCTATAGAAATGTTGATCTGATTCCTTTCATTATCAGATTGTTACCACTGTTAAAAACCACAGATATTGTATTCTGATTGTATGCATTTCCTTATTAGGGCATGTCAGTTACTTCTGTTAAAAAATCCGTTTATTCTGACGTCGTAAATTTCCTGATCAGAGTTTACCCTCTTTAAAGTGATGGAGGTCCACTTGTGCGAAAGATACATCGATATGCATATGAGATTTCGTTTGTGCCAAAAATATGTAAATAGCACACAGTCCATGTCGACTGAGCATGTGACAAAGAATTTTTCTGTGACAATTCTATTTTGTCAATGAGTTTGTCTGTGGAGCCCCTGAAGGGACCTAATGGTGTCCGCTAATTAGATACCCAGAAATAAACTGTGTGGCTCCTGCCCAAGCATTGCTGCCCAAACAGCAGCTTCCTCCTTATGCCACCGAGGGAGGAGTAGCCAGTGGTTCCCCTGCCCCTTCCCCTCTCCCCCCTGCAGACGAGGATCATAACCATTCAGCACCCGACTCTACCTCCTTCTCGGTGAAGAAGTGCCGTGGCGAAACACTCAGGCAGCAGGACGAGGTAGCAGAAATTCTTGCCCCTATGTTGGTATGTCCAAATCCTCAAGGGGGAGATAAGGTTTGCTCATCTGACACTGTAGATGAAGGAGTTGAACATAAGAACATAAGAACTATACAAACGAGACGAGGCCATTCGGCCCATCAAGCTCGCTTGGGGAGAACTAAACTAATAGCTCAGAGTCGTTAAAATCTTATCTAGCTCTGATTTAAAGGAACCCAAGGATTCAGCTTGCACTACATTATCAGGAAGACTATTCCATACTCTACACGCTGCGTAAAGAAGTGCTTCCTTAAATCCAGCTTGAAATGTTCTCCCGCTAATTTCCACCTATGGCCACGAGTTCGTGTATTTAAACTAATGCTGAAGTAACTATTTGGTTGAACAGCATCCAAACCTGTTAGAATCTTATATACCTGGATCATGTCCCCCCTCAATCTCCTTTGCTTGAGACTGAACAGATTTAGCTCAAGTAACCGTTCCTCGTATGACATTCCTCTAAGACCAGGAATCATTTTTGTGGCCCTACGCTGCACCTTTTCTAAGGCCACAATGTCCTTTTTAAGATATGGTGACCAAACCTGCACACAATATTCTAGGTGAGGTCTCACCAAGGAATTGTATAATCTTAGCATTACCTCCCTTGACTTAAACTCCACACACCTGGAGATATACCCCAACATCCTATTGGCCTTTTTTATTGCTTCCCCACACTGGCGAGAATGGGACATGGAAGCATCAACATACACACCAAGGTCTTTCTCATGATCAGCTACCTTTATTTCAGTGACACCCATGAAATACCTGTACTTTATATTTCTGCTCCCTAGATGGAGTACCTTATATTTATCGACGTTAAATTTCATCTGCCAGGTATCGGCCCAGTCACTAATTAAATCAAGATCCCGCTGTAGCTGCTGAGCCACTAATTCAGTATCTGCTACACCACCCACCTTGGTGTCATCTGCAAATTTCACCAGTTTACTGTATATATTGGTATCCATATCATTTATGTAAATTAGGAACAATAGTGGTCCTAAAATCGAACCCTGCGGTACCCCACTATGAACGCAAGCCCACTGTGAGTTGAAGGACATTGCCAGTGACCTGCTGGACCCCAGGCAGAACAGGCCTCACCATGCGACAGCCCTTCAGAGACTGGTCCTCCTGCGCATGGACTGGGGCATGATGCATCAGTTTAAACAGGAGCCTGGTAAATCCTGCGAGTGCTACACCAAGCGACTGATGGCAGCATTCTCCAACTACAGTGGGATGGACTCCACAACGGACCGAGAGTGTATGTGATGTAAAATACACTAAGATAGGTAAAAACTCTTTTGTGGACTAAGTAAAACAAACATTTTATGTTCTAGTTTTCTTAAAACTACTGAAACAAATAATTGGCTACACTGCAGTTCCGCTGTTTTGTTTGGCACCCCTGCATGTCGTGCATTGTGTGGAAAAAACCTGAAGGCTGAGGAATGTTACGTAACACAGCTAGAATGTAAAAACTCTCTCTGGTGTAATTCACTGCATAAAACCAATGGTGTTAAGTGTGATGTCTTCTTCATAACACTCCCTGATGTTTGTGTCCGTGACCATGAGATAGGGTGGGCTGCTTTTCTTCCTTCCTTTGACTAGTATTCCTCCTAAATTGTTCATCTGTATTTGCTGCATTGGTACTTGATGTGCGTGTGCCTTGTGTCACGATCGCCATTTAACGGGAGCGGCGGACGGGCAGGAAACAGGCAAGGCAGGCAGGATACGGGGATTTATTAGGAACACGGGGTGCAGGAAACATCTCACGCAGACGGACTTCAATGACGGACACTGAACTCTAGTAAGACATGAACTCAAATAGACAGGACTGATTGAAAATAATCGGACACAGCTGGGTACGATCAGGGAAGCACACGTGGATAATCAGGGGGCGTGGCACACACGGTGGTCAGACTGTCCGGGACCTCCTCGGGGACTAGGGCAGGAAAGTCTGGAGCTGGGTCAGGGACAGGAGTGGGGCCAGGAACAAGAGCCCCAGGGGGCACAGTCATTTGAGGCGGAGGGAGCGCCTCGGGCGTGGGCTCTGGGGCCGCAGGGGGCAGCGGAGGCGGCTGCTCAGGAGCTACGGGCAAAGCAGGCGGCGGCTGCTCGGGCTCTGGGGCCGCAGGGGGCAGCGGAGGCGGCTGCTCGGGCTGCGCAGGAGCTATGGGCGACGAAGGCAACTGCTCAGACGCTGTAGCAGGAACCCAGGACTTTATGCTCAGCCCACTGCTGTTAACTCCGATGACTCACAACTGAGCAGCAATGCACATTTCGAATTCCATCATCAACATCAGGCAGATGACAAGACTGTTGTGGGTCTCATCAATAAAAACGGTGACTCAGCATACAAAGAGGAAGTGTGATGACTATCGGACTGCTGCAGAGCCAACAACCTGTCTCTGAATGTTGACCAAAGAGATGGTTGTTGACGTTAGAAGAACACAAAACACAGAGTGACCACTCTCTGCTGCACATCGATGGCTCATCTGTGGAGATCGTAGAGAGTACCAGATTCCTTGTTGTCCATCTGGCGGAGAATCTCACCAGGTCCTTCAACATCAGCTCCATAGTAAGGAAAGCACAGCAGCACCTCTACTCTCCACGGAAGCTCAGAAAAGCCCATCTCCCATTCTCACACTCTATTGGGGAACTGTTGAAAGCACCCTGAGCAGCTGCATCACGGTCTGCTTTGAGAACTGTGTCGCCTCAGATCACAAGTCCCTACAACAGATAGTGATGACAGGTGAGAAAATCATTGGGAGTATCGTGTTAGAGAAATATGTACTTTTTTTATCATCATTTTGCTAGACGCTTAGAAACAACACCCTGCCGCAGCTTGATCTTAATTGAGCAATAACACGTCTCAAGAACTGTCGCTTGAATATTTCCACCCCATATATGGTGACAAACAATGTTCAATGTCAGTTGCATATCCTGTTTGTGTACCTCAATAAAAGACACTGCGAGGGGAGTTACTCTTTCGAAGTTGGCTGAGTTCGACTGAGAGGCTGACACCTCGAGGTCAGGACCGGGCTTCCCTTTGTAAGGAAAAGTGGTAAAAATGTCCCAAGGTTCTTGGTTGATCATTTGAATGCAGACAATGTTAGGAATTTATGATCATGGGGGAAGCCAGGGAGAGAATGGGGGTTCCAGTTGGCACCACTATGGTGATAAGGATAAGATAAGGTGATAAGAATTGAATTACAATGATCATAAAAGTCTCCACCCTGTCCTGTCCCGTCCCTGTCTCAGGATCCTCACACTCCAGGGGGTCACTCTTTATATGTAAATTCACTCACAACACCTACACACAACACCTTGGTGGGGAGGGCCTTTTTGGGTATAAAGGGGGGTGAAGAACTGTCTTCAATTTGTATCTGAGCTGCCTTTCAGTACCCGGTGTGTCTCTACACTGTATTACATTGTATTATTTTTGCTGTTCAATAAACCATCATTTTGCTGAAACTGCGGAGACTCTGCAAGTGGATTCCCTACACCTTGCAGCAAGTAAAACGTCATCACAGCTGTCTGCGTTGTTCTGTGTTCAGAGACTGGTTTGTTTCCAGCGCATCTTCAGAAGAAGATAACCCTAACATATCTCTCCCCTCCATCACAGATATTCACACCACACACTGCATCCGCAAAGCCACCACCATTGTGGATGACCCCACCCACCCCTCACATTATCGTTTCACCCTCCTGCCTTCTGGAAATAGGTCCCGGAGCATTCGGGCCTTTACAGCCAGACTCAAACAGCTTTATCCCCCATGCCGTCAGACTACTGAACTCTCAGGGACTAATCTGATACCACACACACATACACTCATTAACACACTTTATTATTTAACTACTATTTTTTATCTTATTGTCGCCATGTTTACAGTTACTTTTATTTATTTTTATTGCTACCTCATTGGACAACCAAACTGCGCCTTCTCAGTACTGGGTTTACTGTGCTGTTTGTGCTCGTTGGTGTCAGTTGTCCTCTCTTTTTGCACTGTCCTGCAATGTTTGCACAGTTTTTGCTCATTATGCACCATACAGTATGTTGCTAGGTTGGTATGTGTTAGTCTTCTGTTAATTTAAGTAGCACCTTGGTCCGAGGGAAACAGTTTCTTTTGTAACTGTACTATACTCAACTGTGTAAAGTTAAAAATAACATTAAAGACCTACTTGACTTTTACTGAACAGGTGCTAAAGTGAAATTACTTGCTTCTGGGAAAGAACTCCAGCTGAAATTCTGTACAACAATTATGGGAGACATATGGGAAGGACGCGGTGTCAGACCTGCCCCAGTGGGACGAATGTGGTTTTCCTAGTAACAGCAGCTTCAGTCCCAATCAGATAAGCCAGATGCGTCTGAAATTAGAGGAACGGGATCAGACTGGTTGCTCAGGGACTAATGTGGTAGAACTAAAACAGAGACAAATTGGACGGTGTTTCAATTGTGGGAAAATGAGACAAAGCAGGCAGAGGAGATGCGGGTGGCAAAGAAGCATGAGATAAGGAATGCAGAGAATGTGGATGAGGGTGAGACTCCTGTGAAAACTGTGTATTGAAAATTAGGGCCATAGTATTGTCATCCATCCTGTCAGGGTATGGAAATACACTGAGGGTAAATGGCCTAATGCAGGAAGTGTCTTAATCCTATAACATCCAGCTGATTCAGGCTGTGGGGGACAGTGTAGTACTGCACTCTTCTGGCTGGGACCTTGAATAAATGAATGAATGTTACATTTATACAGCCCTTTTCTAAGATACACAAAGAGCTTTACAGAAGCACTGGGGAGCCACTTCAACCCAAACGTGAGGCAGCAGGAGAGGGGGCCCAGGCAGAGAGAACAGCCAACAAGACGGGTGCTTCCACAGACAGGACGGGGGCCCCGGCAGACCAACGCTGACGACTCCTGGGACCAAGTCAACAGAGCAGCTGTCGTCATTGTGACTCACCCTCATACATCCATCCATTGTCTAAACCGCTTATGCTACTGGGTCGCGGGGGGTCCAGAGCCTATCCTGGCAGGATCTGTGCACGAGGCAGGGAACAACCCAGGACGGGGGGGCAGCTCATTGCAAGGCACATTCACACACCATTCACACACACATGCACTCCTACGGCCAATTTAGCAAGAGAGAACATGCAAACTCCCCACACATGTGACCCAGGCGGAGACTCGAACCTGAGTCCCAGTGGTGGGAGGTAACAGTGCTAATCACTGCACCACCAAGCAGCCCCACCCTCATACATGATTTCTGATTCTTGATTTTAATCCCCTTTTCTGTTTTTGGCAACATATAAAGTGCTGTGAATGTCACTGTCAGATTGTCATATCATCCTCCAGTTGTCCCTTGTCACCCTGGATGCACATTGAGTGTTTGCTAAATATTTTATCTTGTAGTGTTCCTGATTTTTTCCTGTGTTTTAATTTGCAATTCTCAAATTTCATGACTGGCATCCGTGGGGACGATTAATTAAACCTGTTAACTCTGCACTTCAATTTCAAACTGTTGGTAACATGTGTACATATTTTTGTCTGATCTTTTCACCACCAGGTGGCGATATAGCAACTCCAGAGTTATTGATGGCTAGAACAAAAAAAACACAGTAACACAGAGGTGTAGCTAAAAATTCTGGGCCCCTGACAGAATGTCACCTTGCGCCCTCTGTCGAATTTTACATTCTGTGAAAGAGATTTGTTGAGCCATCTTCCAATGTAATCCAATCCAGCTCTTTATTTGAAAAGCACTTTAAACAACCTTATGGACCAAAGTGCTGCACAAAGGAATAAATAAAAACATTCACACACTTAAAAACGAAGTAAAAGAAATTTAATAAAAACCAAAACATTCAATGTGAGTAAAAGGCCATTAATAAAAATTTAAAAAAATCAATTAATTAATAAAGAAAAGGCTAAGATTAAAATAAGATTTACTATTAAAATTAACATCTCACAATGTGTCAAAGGTGAAGGAGAAGAGATTAGAAGAGATTTAAAAACGGACAGAGGGGATTCCTCTCTAATGTGAAAAGGCAAGTCATTCCACATTTTAGGAGCTGCGACTGCAAAGGCTCGATCCCCTCTAAGCTCACGCTGAGTCTTAGGAACCGTCAGGAACAGCTGATCAGCTGACCTGAGAGAGCGGGTGGGGGTGTAAGGGTGAAGCAGCTCACAGAGGTCAGATGGAGCAAGACCACTGAGGGCTTTAAAAGCAAATAACAGAATTTTAAAATGAATCCTAAAATGTACGGGCAGCCAGTGGAGTGAGGCTAAAATGGGGGAGACATGCTCATATTTCCATGTGCGGCAGCATTTTGAACCTTCTGGAGGTGAACAATAGTGGAGCCTCTAACCCCAACATAGAGGGCGTTACAGTGGTCCAAACTAGTAGTGACAAAAGAGTGGATTACTGTCTCAAAGTGCTGCCTAGAAAGAATTGGCTTTATTTTGGCCAACTGCCTCAATTGTAAAAAGCTTGACTTGACAACTAACCTTATCTGAGTGTCAAACTTAAGGTTGGTGTCGACTTTATGTGTGTGATGTGTGATGACTGGTTTACAATATTGTTCCAAGGAACCTAAAATTACAGTGGAGGTCAGAGGAGTGGAGTTACCAAAAACCAACACTTCTGTCCATTACCTCCCCACTTCCTTGTTAGTTACAATATTTGTTCTGCATTACTGTACTGCTTTGGAGCCTTTTGATATTAAGGTGAATAACACAGGTGAAAAATTAAGGTGAAAAAAGAGACAGATGCATTGACAGCAGTCGTGGCCACACTTTGGACTGGGAGTGTAAGAGCAAAGGAAACTGAATCCACTATGTTCTGTCCTGTAAATTTTTATTAAACACCACATGACACACATACGAGTCCTGTTTTAACTTTCAGGGCTGATGGTCTGCAGCCTGGCTTGTGTTCTACAGTGCAGCGCAGGTGCAGTCACTGTGCTGAGCCCGGCGTTATATTAATGACGCAGCCTTTCACACTGACCAGTGAGAAATAACCTTGAAAATGACTGTGCTCTTTGTGGTTCTCCTTTTTTCTTACCACCAAGCAAGAGACTAAACATATTTTCTACTTATCAGTTATCAGAAATCAGAAATGTCATGCAGTAATCAGAGGTTAGACAGCAAGAATGACTTTTGTATTTTTATCTTTTGTCAATCTTTTATCCAGCGACTACTAATTCTCATCGGGGTCTGGAGAGGGTGGGACCTGTCCCAGGAAGCACAGAGCACAGGCCTGCATGGGATGCCATTCCACACAAGCAAAAACAATTAAGATGGTCAGATTTGCCTCACTGTGTGATTTTGACTGAAAGATGAACTAAGCACAGTCTTGTGTGTATAAAAATGCGTAGATTCATTTAACTTTAACAATGAGATTCAGCAACATGACCTTATAGTGTTAATGATCGGTATCTTACTGGTATTAACTGAATTATGCAAAATTCTACATTATTCTATATTATTGCACCCAAATTGTTCATACTGACTAAATGTAATTACTGACATCCTGGACATACTGCTTTTTAGGTTTGAATTTAAAATGTTAGTAGACAAATTCATGCTGTCAATAACATCTCACTTGCTCACCCACTTTTAGATAAAAATACCCTTTGTGGTTTTTCTAGTGAAGCAGTGGGCCTGAGCTGAGGACCTGATGGTTGTGTGGTTTTCGCTCACTGAGAAGAGAGACACAAACACCCTGCTCTCAGTCGGTCAGTCTTCCTGTAAAATGCAGAGGTGAGACTGCTAGTGGAAAATTACTGACTGCAGCGTCAACAACACATATAAACAGCAGCACAAACAAAATGTTCCACAAATGCAGGACATCTGTATGCTTACAGCACACATCAGACACGCTGACCCTCAGCACTGAGCTCCTCCAGGCTCTGTGCTCTCCCTCTTCTCTTCAATTTCTACACAAATCACTGCTGCTCCAGTGAAGATCCTGAATTTTGCAGGTGATACTACTGTGTTTGCCATCATAACTGAAGGTGATGAGTCTGCCTACAGACTGGAAGTCGTACAGCTGACCATCCAGTTCTGAACTCACATTATCCCAAATGTCCACATGCTTAGACTCCTCTCATCATCAGGGAGGAGCGTCCCTTGGCACTGTAGAGTAGATGGATGAGAGCAGGCTGATAACAAGGCTGTCATCAATTTTATGTGACACCTCTCACCCCCCCAGCAGACTATGGAGGCCCGTAAGGGCAGCTCCTTCAGTAAGAGACTCAGACACCCGGCGTGTGACAGAACGGTACCGCAGGTCATTGGGCCCCACAGCAGTCAGGCTTTATAATCTGCACTCTGCTCATTGAACTTTTCCCCTGTTCACTGTCTTCTGATACAGTTTCTATCTGCTGCTGATCTGCAATATTGTTCCTCCTTATTCACTGATGTGCAGTGTTGCATTGAGCCAGTGCATTATGCCCTGTGTGGCAGCTTCCTTTGGGAGGCTAATATCTGGCACATGAGCAATAATGTTACATGCAATAGGATTGTGTATAAGTTAAGGATTGTGTATAAGTTAATTTTAATATTCCTATAATATTCCTCTGTATGTAATATATTCTTATTTTTTGTTTCTATTATTACCCTATATTTATATATACATCCATTTCTTTTACATTCATAATGATGTTGTTTGTTGTTTTGTGCCCCACTGCTCTTGTAACAAGCCTCAGTCTTGACTCTCCCTTTTAAGGTCTTGGCCTTAAATCACACTCGATATAGGTGGTGTCGTCCCCATCACCCTGACCAGGATACATGCTGTAAGATTAATGGATGGTGTTTATCTGTGTGATGAAAAAGAATGTGAATAAAACAAAAATGTACCATTATAAATGGGAGCCCTAGGATGTGTGGTGGTTAGAGATGTGGACTGATGAGAATTTTGCTTTTCTAAAGTTCTGTTGTGAAAACTGTACATTCCGTTCCATGTACAGTAGTGATATGTAGCAATCATGTGCTCCAGTCAAATGTCCAGCTGCATGAATAATAATGGTGGCTTGTTTGGATAAAATAACTTAGGCTGAATACTTGAAAGCGTGACCTGGGTGAGGTAGAGAGGAAACAGGGTCTTACAAGAAGCAGATATTGTTCTGTCTGTGTGGTTTTTACTCTTTGCAAAGTGAGTCCAGCACAGTGCAGTCAGTGGGTCAGTCTTCCTGAGCTGCATCTAACCAGTGGAAACATCTGCAGCACTGCAGAGAAGCACTCAGCAGACAAACAAACCCAAAGAGCTTACAGCTGTATGTCACTTTTGGACAGAGGTGGACAAAGTACACAACTTCACTACTTGAGTTAAGTATAGATACTCCTCGTCAAATAATACTCAAAGTTTTTCAGTTAATTTTTTACTTCAGTTAAAGTACTGGAGTATTTGCATCTAAAAATACTTAAGTATTCAAAAGTACATTATGTTTTAAATGCAAGACATTTTTCAGAACCTAATGACTCCTGAACACCCCACTGAATACACTGACTGGCTTGTACATCTTGTAGAATAAAAAGCTTGTGGAATATGATACAATGACTATAGAAACACAACTGACATAACAAAAGTACAGCCATTGTCATTTTCATCTTATTTAACACCCCCCACCCCACTCACACAAAAGAGCATGGTAGTGTTCTTACAGAGCCGTAGCAGTGTGTGTGTGTGCATGTGTGCATGTGTGTTTGTGTGTGTGTGTGTCTATGTGTGTGTGTGTTTGTGTGTCTGTGTATGTTTGTGTGTGTGTCTATGTGTGTGTATGTTTGTGAGCCAAGTAACAAGACAGGGAGCAAGAAACAAAACTCCTCTTTCTTAATTATCCACATCGTTATTAACGACACAGGTATATATACAGGTACATATACAGGTACATGTATATACTCAAAAATACATCCAGAACACACAATTAAATGAAAAACGTAATTTAAGAACACTTGAAATTTTCATTCAGTTTCTTTCATCTGTTTAATATAATCGATCAGTCCCTGTGCGTTTGCCCCAAACCATTCAGCATGGTACACAAGGGAGACAAGTAAGCATGTGTGACATCAAAGAACTGATTGCAGCAACTCAGCCTTTCCACAACATTAAAGCCGCTTATTCCCCCCCATGCCATGAAGAAATAATCTCTGTGGCTCCCCTCTCCCCCTCCCTCAGCCCCCAGTCTGGCTTGAACATTTGCACTTCCAGTAAAAATGCGCCCCAAACACACTGACACCAAACTCAGCACCGGTGCTCCGTAAAATCCCGTGATTCAGTCTCAGAAGCACTGGCTCCCCTGCCCTCCTCTGAACATTATTAAAGCTACACCCTGAACACTCTGTGTGACTGACATGAATGAGAAGCATCTTTATTCATAATCTCTGTAGCGGAGGTCAGAATACAGAGTGTCATTATTCCCGTCTTTCTTCTGTCTCCTGGGTTTTGGCTTCTTAAGGTTCAGGGCAGCGTAATTCAGTGTGTCCTCGTCATGGCACTGTGGAGACAAAGATGGCAGAATTGGATGGATCAAATCGGTTTGCTATTACCTATTTTCACAAATAGCACTTAAAATGCTGATCCCAGGATGGAAATCAGTCTGAGGTTCATTTGTTTTACTGACGATTTGTAATTTGAAATATTTATTACATACTTGCTTGCGTGACCATTCCACTTTTGATATATCACTGTTCTTTTCATCTGTTTAAAATATATAACACATCAATATATTATTTAATTTCGCACGGTATCATACCGTGGTCAGATAACATTCCGAATTTTCAAGCAATCAACATCCTTTTTGTCTCAAAAATGAAAGTAAAAATGACTTCTGTCAATTTAAGTGTGCATGTTTGGATACGTGTCATTTGTTCTCATATATCATATATAATAAAATTGCTATAAAGGAGATCTTGGTAATAAAAGTTATTGATATGCAACTTATTGCAACATGTATATTTCAATAGATTTTGCAAAATATGAAAGATATAATACAAAAATGTAAATCTTACAGTACAAAAAGGTTTATATAAATAAGGTGAGATTTAATAATGGATTTTAAAACTGTATTACCTGCAAGAGTGGTTTTAATATGAAAATGTTATCTATCATAAAACAATTTTATATTTCTATAATTTGTTAAAATCTACATTTTGTCCTTCTGAGTGCATAAAGCCGGGCAGCGTACCTGCACAGTGTGTACAGGTCAGTTTACATCTTATACAAATGAGAGCAACGTTCAGAATAATGCTGCAAGATAAAACTATCAGCAAGCCAGAGTGAAGAGGATCCAGCAGCTTCTGAAAGCCTGTAACAAAGAGATAGATTTCAGCATAATGATATAGAGACACATTTCCCATTTGCTTACATTACATTAGTTAAAGATCAAATCGATAACACATTACAGCAGTTGTTTTGTAAATAGTCCATTTTTAACATGAACTTCTAGTATTTTGCATTTTAACAATTTATATTAATATTTGAAATAATTATTAAATTAGGCTCCGGACCCCCCGCGACCCAATAGGATAAGCGGTTTGGAAAATGGATGGATGGATGGATATTAATATTTGAAATAATTATTAAATTAGGCTCCGGACCCCCCGCGACCCAATAGGATAAGCGGTTTGGAAAATGGATGGATGGATGGATAATTATTAAATTAACATCTGTGTAATTTAATTTAAGCACTTAAATTAGAAAATTCATTACATTAAAAAAAGAAATAAATGTCTTAATAGCAGAATAAGCTAAATAAAACTTTGAAGCAGATATACTCTCCACACTGGGTGCTACCATCTATATCCAGCTGTGTGCCGTTCCCAAACAGCATCTCCCCACACTGGGTGTTACCATCTATATCCAGCTATGTGCCGTTCCCAAACAGCATCTCCCCACACATGGCCACAGCGCAGTAGTAAGTCCCAGCATCGGAGAGGCTGAGGTTCCCCTTGGGGAGGCTGTAGACGCAGCTCCGTGTAGGAGATCCAGCCTCAGGGCTCTTCTCACACTCATCACTGCTGTTTCCATGGCTGTAAATGACTCCAGGAAGGGATTCTCCTGATCCATGTCTGAACCAGTAAACACTGTGTTCTCCTGCACAGCTCCCAGTCTCTATCGTACACTGCAGGCTCACAGAGTCTCCTGGCTGCAATGTGTCAGACACAGGCTGCTGTACCACAGTCCTGCTGTTGGAGTCTTTACCTGAAAAGCAAAATAGTCATGATGACAGCCCTTTGAGAATAACAATGGAAAATACAGATCCTCAAAAATTGTTCTTACAGATTTTTGGGAACTGAATCGATGTTCTTCTAGCCATCCAAGAAATCAGTAACTTCTTGGAGAACAGCTGACATTCTTCTCTCTTTTTATTGTATTACTGCTTATTAGTATATATCAGGTAACACTATACATTAACTGCACCTACATAATACCTAAATAAAAATTATATGATAATAACAAACATTATAATCATATAATGTCTTGTATTAATGTATGAAGGTAGATGAATATAATTAATTTCAATTCAAAGAAATGAAGTGTGTAAAGTGTACTTTATATTTTCATGATTTTCGTGACTTTACATTTGGTTTATGTTGCCCCTTTTCCACAGGAAGGTATTTATTGTTTTTGCATATTTAGCTCTTGATGTGTTTTGGTATTTTTGAGCATTTTGCTGTAGTACCTGCATAATTTAATTCAAGAGCCGAAGAGCTGTTTGCCCATTACTAGTTTGTCTATCTTTTAACATTAAAGAAAAAGTATACATAGTAAAAGGAATTACTTGGTTTCGTAGTTCCTCCTATTTATTTTCTTATGCACACAAAAGTAAGTTTTTCCGTTCAACCATAGCACTACAGCGAAAAGCAAAACGTCATGGCAAATACAATTATGCTTTATTCCAATACACATTGCTAATTTTTCATTATTATTACATTTATTCAGCATAATATCTTCAAAGGTTTCATGATTTAATTTGCAATCTTCTGGCCTGAAATCTTTTCCTGCTACACTGAAGACTCTCTCAGCGTGTGCAGAGAAAGCTGCAGCCAAAGGGTTGGCATCCTCTGATAAACATGGTTGGTTCAGGTATCGGTGACATTATGTGAACCTTTCATGGCAGGAATAGGGACTAGTTTGACTTTTGATGCAGGAAAAGTGTTTGGGACGTTTCTTAGGTTAGAAACTGCCGTCACTGCAGCCAACACTGACTTTTAAGGAGAGACACTCAGCTCTTCCTATGAGCAGATCCACCATGGTGCACAAAATGACAGTATAATTATTATTTTAGGTGACACTTCAAATGTTGCATTATTTCATTCTTTACAAAACGACATTTTTATAACAATGATGTATAACAATGTTAATGTGTTTATGTATAATTCATATTTAAATTAAAGTTCATATTTTAGTTAAAAGCTACACCTACAGTACGTATATGAACTTGAATTTGAATCCAAACCCTTTTTCGTTCTTCTTCTTTAAATTCAAATATAAATTTCAATGCCACAACCTGTTTTCAACCACAATTCAAATGTAATTCAGATTAACAAAATGAACTGAAATTCAAGTTCATATATGTATTCAAAATCCTGAATTTTAGGATACGTATTTGAGAATTTCATTCTCAAATCAGTTCTGAATGGTGCACATCCCTAGTTCATATGTTAAATCATGCATTTTTTTTTTCAGAGTGAATACACACTGACTGCTCAGATAAATAACGTCAAAAATAATTTTCTTTTGTTGCTTAAGATTTTTGCACAGTCCTATACTGTATATAACAACTCAAACATTTTTTTATGTTATTTGTTTTAAAGAGGCTGCAATGTGTAACATTAACATCTGTATAAAGAGAAGGTTAGGCTTTTGGCTGACAGCAAGCAAAATGCAACAAATTGTATAATAATAATAATAATAATAATAATAATGAATGATTTTTGTTTGATGTTTAGAAAAACATTTATGGAACAAAGCAGACAATAAGGTATCTTTGCTAATTTTATATTGACAAACAACTAAACTGTCAAAATTATTTTGCAGGGAATAATCTTACTGACATTATAATAAAGCAAATATGAAAATAGTTGGAATCTCATTTACCTGTGATTATGACAAAGGTTCCATTCCCGAAGGTGACCTCATGAAGAAACACAGCAGCACAATAATAATAATAAAACTCCCCTCTGCATTCAGTAAAGAGTAACGTTTTATGCTTTTATATTCCTTGTAAAATTCACCAGGTACGTAGAGAAGTGCTTTCGCCATGGGCTGGGGCTTCCGACCAACAGCTTGCTTAAACAAAGTAACAAAAGTTGTTTCTCCTTGACAGAAGCATGTCAGGGTCACACTGTCTCCAAGCTGAACCCTCATCAGGTGACTGGGCTGAACAACATCTGTAGTCAGTGCAGTGTCTGCAAAAACAGAAAAACAAAAAAAATCATAATCAAATAAGACATATAATAGTAATCTAAATAACTATTAACTATGATGCAGATTAAATGGCCAAATTCCACTGATCACATCATACAGATAAATGAAAATATTAAAATCCCAAAATAATTTATATTATAGGGCCTTACTAATGAAAATGAGAAGACCAAAGAGTCTGAACATTTTTGTGCTTCCACTGTTTAGAATAAACTGCTCTGCTGCTAAGTGAGAGATCATGGTCGTGGTCGGGATGAAAGGGCAGGAAACAGAGAGGAAACAGAGAGACACACATCAGGCTGATCTGATTGGCTGTTCACATGGGAACTTAAGTAACAGTGAAAAAGCATTTTAATGTGCACTTACATGACGTTTATTAATTTACTCCTTAACATCCAGTTAAAATGAGAACAATTAGATAAACAGGAGCAGATACTGAGCATATAAAGTTCTTTGTACAGAGTGCTGAGATACTGTGGGAGAGCATTTGCTAATCATCTCTCTCAGACAAGCTCAGCACAGTATGAGTCTGTTATCTATCTGATATTAGACAGTCTCTCATACAGTAATAATAATTGATACTTTATTGGTCCCTGTGGAGAAATTGTCTTAACTTCTCTCTCAACTTGCTCTCTTTTTTTTAGAGTAAACAGAGTAAGTTGTCTGCGAAGGGCAGCCACCCATAGTGATGCCCAGTGAGCTGGGGGTTAAGGGCCTCGCTCAAGGACGCAGAGATGTGCTGTGGCTGGGTTTGAACCAGCGACCATCTTATTACAAGCACACAGGCATTAGATATTCTAATCACACTTAAAAGGCAGATTAAATGTTCTTTCCACCATGCAAACAGAATGTAAATTGTAGCTTTACTGCTTAGATTTACATTCACACATTTGCATTTAAAACAAGCATTTTAAGTGATGTACATGAGAGTAAATGGTGAATCAGTTTATTTGCCACTCTACACATTACATTGGCGCCCATTATAAGTAACTGTACAGTGACATTGCAGTTCCTCAGTTGCTTTGATGCATTTCTGGAATCACCCTTAACATCTGCAAAACTGTAAGTGCATTTCCCAAAACAATTCGTGCAAACAGCACCACACAGATGGACTGTCTACAAAAAAAGTCATAGAGGCCACCAGCAGCCCGAATACCACACCGTAAGGCCGTATGTTAGGATGCTCTCTATGGCAGAGCGGTAGGAGGCCACCAGCAGCCCGCATACCAGACCGTAAGGCAGCATGTTAGGATGCTCTCTATGGCAGAGCAGTTGAAGGTCCCGATCAAGAAATCCGACAAGTTTCCCCAATAAGCCAGTAACCCCGCTTCATAGAACAGGCCACAGGACTGGTTTTGGTGAGATAGTCCGAGTAGTAGGTAGAAATCAGGATGGAGACTGAGTGTGGGTCTAACAGGTGAGCAGATGTAGGACAGAATGTAGAGCCCTCTGGTGGAGTGCCTGTGCATGACTGAATGTATGGTTTGGGTCTGATGGTCTGAATAGTTGGTAGAAATAGGCACCTTCCTACCTGATGTGGTAGGTCTAGATAAGGGGTCACCAACATGGTGCCCCAAGGATGCCCCCAATGACCACATGAGTTGCCCGTGGACCTGTTCTATAAAATAGCACAACTCACCAGCGAACATCATCTAAAATTTTATTTTGTCCTGTTTCTAATCTATCACATTTGCATTTATATAGATTTGAAATTGAATATAAAAAAGCATTTAAAACATGTTTATCATGCATGAAGTTTAGACATGTTTAGGAGGGCGTTTAAAACTGATATCAAACTTCGTATGGCTCAGTACCCGTGAAGTAGCTCTCCGTTTTAAAAAGGTTGGTGACCCCTGGTCTAGATCTTGCAAGTTTGTTTGTACTGGCTGTGTGAACATACTGTAGCACTGTTAAGAATATGCAACACAGCCTGAGTTGGGGATCTGCTGTATGCATCAGTAATATAATGCTTTGTCCTTTTCTAGGCTGTTCATTAAGACATAAAGCCTGAAAGTTTTCTGAATGGCATTAATGAAATTGAGCACTGCCCCCACCTGCTGGCCAATTTATTAAAACATTGAAATCGCTGTCTGCACAGGCTGACGTGTCATTTAAGTCTGATAATTTTCTATGAGTCAAACGGCAAGAAAATGACAAGAAGTTAAAAACATGGAGTTAGATGAAGGAGAAAAGATTACAAATTTGAAGATTATGAAATCAGGACATGTCAGCTAAGTCAGCCAAGGTGGGTCTTAAACATATGGACGGAAGTATGAGCGCTAAACTTAAACGGGTTCACTTGTAACCGCTGCCACCAAATTTCGTTAAATTGCTGGGGAGGTCCAGATACATGAGACAGGAATAGAAGGATTATTCTTTATTAATATACAGACGAGGGTTACAACCCTCCCTAGGGCAATAGAAGGGGATACCTGCCACGGGACATTCTAAAACGCTTAATGTGAAAATGCGTAACGCAACTTAATGTATTAAAACAGTCACCACAAATCACCAAATTTCTCGCGAATGTATCTGGCCATAAAGACTTACCTGACAAGAAATCAAAACCGAAATGCTAGGAATATGGACTTTAAGCCTTTTCTTTATGGGCGTCAATGGAGGGGAAAACGCTTGACGTAAGATGAAGTCCATATTCCTAGCATTTCGGTTTTGATTTCTTCCCTGGCATGGGTGACGGGTACACCACGTTCCCAAAGCCACGTTAGCCTCGAGCGAACTGCCCGGAGAAACCGCTCACACCAGCGCTGCAACCCGATCTCCTCCCCTTTTAAACACACATTTCTATGGCGTTAAATTAGTGCCAAAAGTCGTGCGCATAAAAACAGAAAATCCATGCTCTCTACGCGCTCGCGATTGCACAGCACTCACTCACTCGCTCGCCGTTAAATTAGGGCCAAAAGTCGAACCACGCGCGTGCGTGTGCTCGAGTGCTGAAAACCCATCCCCTCTACGCGCTCGCGTCTGCACAGCACTCGCTCGCTCGAATTTCCCGCTTCGTCTTACCGTATATAAAAGAATGGGCCAATGTACGGTAAATTGCATTGTGAATAAAATTTCTTAATACAACATCACAAAGCCAATTTAATAAATTCAAATCCTGGGAAGAACGCTCCTCAGATATTAGTTCTCGGGTTAGTGTTAGCAGACTATAGGCGAAACCACCTTAAGTGCTATCTGTTAATGTTTATTAAATTAGCATTAAAATGGAGAGGTTTATAATATCTTTTGTCCTTGTAGCTGCTAAATACACTCATTATTAAAGCCATAAAGTTGTCTGCCTACTACATTGGAATCTCCACTGAGTAAGTGTTTTTGATGGATTTTATTTAACTTTATTATACTCTGGTCCTTAGATCTAATGTCATACTTCTTCACTTATATTGTTTGTGAAAAGGTTTACCACGGTCAAACAGAGCAGCCACTACATCATCATACATGAACAAGCACCTCACAAAACAAAAACATTTCATTTTCATAATTAAAACTTTTGAATGGTAGGCCTAGTGTGTGGATCAGAGACAAGATCTTGACACCTCATTAACTATAATTTGTTCTGTGAACAGCTCAGATACCACCTTCTCGAAAGTCTTCTGCATAAAATAGAAATAGGATTCAGCGCGACTCCACTAAATTTGGATTACCTGGAGTTCCTTTGTCATCAGGAGCTGTATCTTCTGCAGGCCCTGTCTAATCACATTGAAGTACCTCCTGCTATCACCCTGGCTTTGCAAGAGCTCTTTGACCTTGTGAGGGCACATCTGGAACGTCCAGCCCCATGTGTCACACAGGAAGTCGCTGCCACCAATAGACGACCCAAGATTTTGATTGAAGAACAATGTTTGAAAGAAATGCTCCATACTCAACTTCCTGTGCCTTGCATAGCCACACTGATGGGTGTTTCAAGAAGAACAATCTTAAGAAGAATAAAAGAGTATGAGCTCTGTGTTAGGGAACTTGACAATTTGGTTTCTTCTGTCAAGAATGATCTACCAAATGCAGGCTACAGGATAGTCAATGCAGGCTGCAGTCAATGGGCTACAGGGTTCGGTGGAGAAGAGTTGCAGCCTCCATGCATAGGGTTGATTCCATGCGCATCATATAAAGGTTGTCAAGTCTTGGCTGTGTTGTACGCAGAATGTACCAGGGCCTTTGTCTCTAGTACACGTGGACACAAACCACAAGTTGATCCGGTTTGTATTACCAGCAAATTTATTTGGAGTAAACCCTGGGTGGATTGGTGTGAGGTGGTGGTGGGGCTTTGGAGAAGATTTCCTGCCGATCAACACTAGCAACTTATATCTATCTGTCATGGAGGTCTCGGGACTCACAGATATTCAGAGACATGTGGATAGTTTACCAGTGGTTTTCAGCAGGAAATAGTTATTACTACAAATTGTCACCCCCCCCCCCCCCGCCCCCCACAGAAACTGGATCTGGCTATAGTGGGAAAATCTTTTTTTTTTTTTATTTGTGAGAACTTGAAAGCAAAACAAAACTTGGAAAAAATATATGCTCATTCACCAATTTTCTAATCTGGGGTCTAAAGTGGTCAGGCTTGCAAGTGTATTTGGTTATTTGTCTATCCTAGCCTGTTGCAGTGTATATTTCCTGTATATTTTGCATGTAAAAAATGTTGTTTGTTATGTCAGTGCTTAATATTATCATGTAGTCTTCATGAACTTTCTTCATCTTGGCCAGGGACTGCATTTGAAAAGTAGCCACTTGACTAAAATTGGCACATTTTCAGAAATGCCAGCAACAATACTGATAATGAACACCCCTCTAACTGACTCTCAGTTGGTTTAGAAAAAAGACTTTTAAGAGAAAAGAAAGCCTTCCTTTGGTTTTGCATTTTTCTCTTTTTTGTTGGCTGTGCACAATATATTAGAAGAATACCTTACAATTATATTAGTTAAGAAATAACAGATTGCGTATATACAATATTAAGGTGATGACAACAACCCTCACTGTCTCTAGGTGCTGCTTCAGACAGGGCATTCTGCAGCAGGGACACCACCCGTCGTGCAGCATCCAGCAAATCTCCCTATCACAACAGCCCACATAACAGAATAACATTAGTGTATGATTCAGTAGGGCTAGTCCAGGTCTGGAAAGTAGTTGGGCCAGATTTTTAAACCAAGAAATTTAGCTGGGCCAGACATTTTCAGCGGCCCAGTAAGCAACAGGTAATGGCATTTTAAACAAACACAAATCAAGGTACATTATTTTAAAAAACTACAACTGAACAGAATCTGAGAGCAATATTTTTTTTCACTTCTGAAATGAGAAAAATATTTTGGTCGTATCTGACCTAGACGCATCCCAAAGAAAAAAAATGCCTATTAGATGGTAAACAGACATAAAGAAAAAGGGAAAAATCGTCTATAATCATCATCCGCTTATACTGTGGTGATCCATTTCACCCACACAGGCATGATCACCATTAGCGGTTTCCACATTATTGTCGAGGTGACTATTCACTTTACCTCTGCTTTCTCCGACATCTTCCTGATTCTGCCGCCAACAAGGGGCTCATAGGGTGGAGACTGAGGGTGTTAAACAGACCAATCTTTTGTCACTGAATGCAACAAATAATGTATTTATCTGTCAAAAGTCCAGCACCAGGAAAAGCAACAGAGTGACAGTAGAAACTGTAATAATAATGGAAGTGCGCCGCCCTACAGGGAAGGAGGAGTGATGGGAGTCCCGGTGGTGGCTAAGCGCGCGTGGGGAGAGGCGTCGTACTGTGAGGCTTCATGAACTTCCGATGGGGCAGTGCTGTCATACAGCGGGGAGCCTGAGAGGGGCACTGTGGCCGGGTGCGAGAGCCCTGGGTAATGAGTTGTAGAGCTGCGCAGTGTCACGATCGGGTACAAGCAGGCAGGCGATCGTGCGGGCAAGGCGTGCAAGGAGCAAGCGGACAGGCAAAAACGGGAGTTTAATTAGGAAGCGCGGACGGGGAAACATCTCACGCATACAAACATCAATGACAGACACTGGACTCAGGTAAGACACGGACTGAAATACACAGGACTGAGCAAATTAACTAGATACAGCTGGGTACAAATCGGGAGAAAACACGTGGGTAATCAGGGGGCGTGGCACACAGGAGGAGCGGACGAGCCGGGCATGACACGCAGGAACTGAGAGCCCAAGCTGTTGGACATTCCACTGGACTAGGAGACTGGGGTGAGTGAGGAGGAGCTCATTGACCACAAACTGGGATACTGGCTGTGTGTGAGCAATGGGGTGGAGATTAAGGAAAGACGTTAAATCAGCATGCAGTGTTGCCTGGAAACAACAACAAATATACTAGTGTCACTGTACTAAAACAATATCAAAATAATGCCTATTTTTTATTCATTTTACTTGTAGAGTGCAAAGTACAAAGGAAAACAAAGAGTAACTATGGCGAAATAAATCAAAGCATGTCCCAGAATGATGGGCCTGAATGGATCAGGACAGAAGAAGGCGAAAGTCCTGTTAACGAGGTGAGACGATGCAGACACAGGCCAGGATGTGGGTATAGGCGAGAACAAGAGGGAAGACGGGGGCCCGAGACTCAGCATGGGGACAGGTGGGGGAGGGGAGGCACGGGCTCACCTGGAGCTGCTCCCGGAGGTGCCGCTATGACTCATGGGTAACATGCCGGAATGGGACGGCACCTGTAGGCTGGACCAGTTGTCATGGGAGGGCAACATGGACAGACAGGTAGACGAGCTGTCTGAATAAGCAGCTGCAAGTATAAAACAATAAATGAAGCAGGTATGTGGTGGGCAGTGTTACAGCGTCCTTAATATGGTCAATACAGAAAAGGCATGTTATCATGTTATGTATATACTGCCTCCAGTTACTTAATGCCTAACTTTAATACATTGATTGATTTGTTCACTGCTGCAGCCTGTGTCAACTTTCCTTTCAGACAGATGTAAAGTCCATTCTGTTTTTGTTCTGTGTAGTTTTTTTTGAACAGCATATGGCTGAATTCTGTTAAACCTCAGACTGAAGAAAATTGTGTTAATTGAAAAGCAAATATCAAAAACTCAGTCTGCAGGAATGTTTTTCTAAATATTTCTGTGGACTTTTGGAAATTTCACGAAATTCCATTGCTCCATTACATAAACACTGAGTGAGATTTCATTCCCATTACTGCAACGTATGAAGAGGATTATGACTTATTACTTTAGGTTATCGGACTGAGTGAGTTTTGGAAATTTGCTCTTCGATAACTGAAGCAGTGCTGTGAATGCAGAGGTTATATGCGTCGCATATCAACAGAACTGTATGTTTATGTCTTGTCTTAATTATTTTGATTAAATGTCTAACTATTCCCAATATGTGTGAACATACTTGGCCAAATAAAGCTGATTCTGATTCAGTCAGAGGGTAATCGTCGGTGTGCTGTACTATCGTGGTGACCCACACAGAGAGCTTAGGACCATGATTTCAGTGTGTGCTTGTGTGAGGGGACAGGCAGGGCGGCGGCTCACTGGGTGATGCACTCCTGTGGGTATAGGGGCTGGGATAGGGGGCGGAGCAGTTACTCCTCAAGGAGGAGTAACAGTCACAGCCGTGGGGGGAGGAGAGGGAGAGGGTGCTCCCAAACTGGGGGTGTGGGTTTGATGAAGAGCAGAGAGACCCTGAGCCTGGGATGAACCAGCTGCCTACTGAAACGAAAGCGGATAAAGACAGAAACTAGAACCTCAAACTAAACAACACAAACAACAATATCAAGTTATATTCAATCATTAAACCGTTATATATTTAATCTAAACAATAGTAATAAATATCGTTCCGATTCAAAATATCATTTACGGGTGAATCTTATGACTTGCATTGGGAAACAGGAAACGGGCCAAGCTGCAGGGCCAGTTCAAAGGCATAGTGCGAGGCGCCCAGAAAGGGGGCGAGGTCTGGGCGGAGTCAGCTAAAGAAGAAAAAGGCCTGACCTTTTTCTGGATGCTGTGGACTGTGTTTGTGTGTGAGCTGCAGCTGCATGTTCCTTACATTTTTTTTATTAACACCAGCACCGTGAGGTTTGGCCTGGACTGGGTCCTGTCCTGCATGGTTGAAGACATGTTGACTGATGGTCAGCCCGTGTTCTGTTGGATCCCACAGAAAGGAAATGGGAATCCCGTTTGGATCGGATGCTGACAGTTGAAAAAAAACTCATGTCTGTGTGTTATGAAAGAATATCAATAAATGTTTCCGAAAGGGGATGACTCATTTGGTAATTATTTACGGCTTATGTTATGGCTGAGAAATTTACAGTCTTTACTAAAGTCTGACTTCTTTCGAGTCACCTTTAATATAGATTGGACACTCTCTATGCTATGTACAATACTTATATAGATGGTACATGTTTACTTGCTTGCACAGATGGTTGATTAGGTAATTAGTGTAAGTGTGTGTGTGTGTGTGTGTGTGTCCAATCGCATGTATGTCCAAGGTCCATAGTAAGTAATATACACTGATCAAGAGATGCCTGAAAGTGGATGAAAGAGGACATTAGTGGGTGTATCACTTAGTGTAACGGGTGCAGGAAAATGAGCAGGACTGCAAGCCATATAATGACCCACTGTCCTTATCTAGCTCTTAATACAGTATGCATACAGTGATGTATCTACAATGGACAGCTACTATAAGCAGATAGCACAGTACAGGTGCTTAATCTGTATGCTATTTCCATCCATCCATTGTCCAAACCGCTTATCCTACTGGGTCACAGGGGGTCCGGAGTCTATCCCGGAATCAATGGGCACGAGGCAGGGAAGAACCCAGGATGGGGGGCCAGCCCATCACAGCTCACACTCACACACCATTCACTCACACATGCACACCTACGGTAAATTTAGCTACTCCAATTAGCCTCAGCATGTTTTTGGACTGTGGGGGGAAACCGGAGGAAACTAGCAGCTTTGTGTGGTAATTGTTTGTATTAAAAATACATTGGATCAAGTCAAATTATTTTTATGAAGAATTAACATCTAAAAGCTGCTAGTAGACCGTGGGAAAATAATTTTTCTATTTTCTTGCTGCCATCTCGTGGCCAAAAGTAGGTATTGCAATTTCCATCATATGTAAGAGGGCCTGCCCATCAGAGTAATGTACATCCTGTGACATGTATTGACTATCAAGACAAACTGAAACACGGTGTATTAGGCTGTCAATGAGTACTGGACTAGGGTGAAAAACTGCCTGATAATCTACCTATTAACTAGAAGAGTACAAACTGGAGACGGATCCCCTAATACAGAGGGATTAACGTCTGTGCCACATCCAGAACCATTCAGTGTAGGAGTCTGGTGGTTCTACTGGATACTGACAAGTACCCAGCCCCTTTGTTCCCTCTGATAATCATCAGTCCTCCTCTGAATGCCTTCACCACTCTATTCCTGAATAGGTACACATTTAAATATGCTAGCAAGATCAAGGTATTGGGATAACTGTTAGGTTCGCTGTTCAGAGAGTTGCAGTGAAAACCATCATACACAGTGGCCCTTTCTGGATAAGATTACCTCCCTCTGATCTAACAGGTCAAGATCAAAGCAAGGTGCATTGCAATGTCTGACACCCAGCACACTACAGCATATAAAATACAGGTATCCATCGCCTTCCGCATTTGGAACCAGGACCACTTGTTGCAAGTCAATTTGGGCGTATCTCAAGTTATACGAGAGAGGCAAGACATTAAGGACAGTATACACAGTACTGAAATAATAATGTACATATTAAACCACAGCACTTAATAAACAGATACTGCACTTACATTTCACAAAAAAAAAATAAAGCACAGATTGCACTAAGAAATCAAAAGATGCATGTGCTAGCAAACAGTGGGAGCTGAGGAAGAAGCAGTGGTGAAATACTTTATTGTACAGTACAGTAAGTTTCTTTTTATAGAATGAAATAGCATACAGGGGGCGGCATGGTGGTGCAGTGGTTAGCACTGTTGCCTCACACCTCTGGGACCCGGGTTCGAGTCTCTGCCTGGGTCACATGGGTGTGGAGTTTGCATGTTCTCCCCGTGTCGTCGTGGGGTTCAATTGTTTTCATCAATAAACCCTCATTCCCGACTCTCCGTTTCCCGGATCCTTGATTCCTCGCTTCCTGCCTGTTCGTCCAGCACGCGATGTCACAGGTGGTTTACTACGAAAATTAAGAATAAAGTCAGGAGCAAAAGGGCTTTCTTCCACAAATGGAAATTAACTAATGATTTCAAAATAAAGCAGGAGTATCTAAGTCTACAGGTTTAGTTAATAACAGTTATAAGGATGACGTTAAAAGTTTCTTCCAATATTTTAACTCCGAAAGAGCTCTAAAAGCTGAAAATCACTCATTTGCAGGATAGTAAGGGCCTTATAATTGAAAATGAAATTGATATAAATGAGTTTAATGATTATTTTACAATGGCTGTTCACAGTAGAATAGCTTACCACCATTTAGTACAAATACAACGATGTCTATGACCAATATATGTATAACTGAGGCTGATGTGGTACAAAGCCTAGCTAAGCTCAAAATAAATAAATCGCAAGGCCCTGATGGCATCTTATCTATAGTTTTAAAAGAGATGAGGGGTATTATTAGCCAACCTTTAACTTTACTATTCCAGAAATCATTATCTGCTGGTGTGGTATCTTCTGATTGATGTTAGATCATGTCTCATGTCCAGAGAGGCTACAACAGGATCTGGATTTAATTAGCGACTGGGCTCATACGTGGCAGATGAAATTTAACATAGATAAATATAAGGTAATCCATGCAGGGAGCAGAAATATAGTAAATATAGTAAAGTACAGATATTTTATGGGTTCCACTGAAATAAAGGTAGCTGATTACGAGAAAGATCTCGGTGTGTATGTTGATACTTCCATGTCCCACTCTTGCCAGTGTGGGGAAGCATTAAAAAAAGGCAAAAGGATGTTGGATTAAACTCCACACACCTAGAGATGTAAGTCAAGAGAAGTGATGCTACGATTATATAATTCCTTGGTAAGATCCCACCTAGAATACTGTGTGCAGGTTTGGTCACCATACCTTCAGAAGGACATTGCTGCCTTGGAAAAGGTGCAACGTAGGATGACTAGAATGATTCCTGCACTTAGAGGAATGTCTTATGAGGAGAGGTTCGCTGAGCTGAATCTGTTTAGCCTCAAGCAAAGGAGACTATGGGGGGACATGATCCAGGTATATAAGATTCTAACAGGTCGGGATGCTGTTCAGCCAAATGACCATTTCAATATTAATTTAAAATACTAGAACTCGTGGCCATAGTGGAAATTAGCTGGAGAACATTTAAAAATGAATCTGAGGAAGCACTTCAATTCAATTCAATTTTATTTATATAGCGCTTTTAACGACATGCATTGTCACAAAGCACTTTACATTTAACCGGCCAGAACCCCACCAAGCAAGCCTGAGGCGACAGTGGCAAGGAAACTCCCTCTAGCAGGAAGAAACCTTGAGTGGAACCTAGACTCAGAAGGGGACCCCATCCTCCTCTGGGCGACCAAGGAGCATGAAACTGCATTTACATTGACATTCATTAGAGTTCATATAGTTATAAAGTCCCAGTTGGTTTCATGTAGTTATATCCAGGAGTCCAGGTGCGGGTTCACACGGTGTAGTCGGCTCGGTATCAGCTCGAAAAAGAGAAGATGGAGAAGAGTTATTGCCCTACACCTAACCGGCAGGACTAAAGCAACTATGACAGCCTGCCTAAAAGAGTGACCTGGAAGGAAGCACAGGCATGAGGGTTTACAGAGGTTTTGGCGTCAAGCCACCTCCCATCCACAGCTTAAGTGATCGGCGAGAGTGGCAGGACGACAGCACCAATCCCCCCTTTCCCCTTCAATCTCAAATAACTATGAACCTCCAGATTTCCCATTCACCTTAGAAAAGAAGATTTAACTATCCAAAAGACTGGCGAAAGAGGTACATCTTAAGCCTTGACTTAAAAGCAGAGATTGTGTCTGAGTTCCGAACACTAATAGGAAGTTTATTCCATAGCTGTGGTGCTTTATGAGCAAATGCTCTTCCCCCAAAGGTAATGTTCTTTATTCTGGGTACGGATAGAATACCTCCATCTCGTCATCTAAGTGTATGATTCGGAACGCAAATGAGGTCACTCACATACTGCGGTGCAAGACCATTTACAGCTTTATAGGTTAAGAGCAGTGTTTTGTAGTCAACACGAAATCTAACTGGCAGCCAGTGCAGTGAAGATAAAATTGGGGTAATATGATTATATGTTTTAGTTTAACTATTGCTAGTAGCGGTTCAATCAATGCTGGGAGCATCGCTGAATAATTTTGATGGAACAGGTTCTAGCATACAAGTAGATGAATTTGAAGATAAAATTAAGTACATCAGTTCTGACTGGTTAACCAATATTCAATATTCAAAATGTTCTGTTTAATTGAGCATATTTTTGGTCAAAAAGTTTCATAAAGTCGTCACTGGAAAATAACCAGTGGTCTGGTTATTAGTCAGCTTGGACACCATAGTAAATAGGAATCTAGGATTATTTTTGTTTATTTCAATTAGTTCTGATAGATACTAGATGATTTGGCGGCACTAAGAGCCTTTTTGTAGCTACCCATAGCCTCTTTCCATGCTAGTTCGAACACCACTAGTTTAGTATGATGCCACTTACATTCTGTAAGGACATAAAACTTATAGGTCCTGCAGGCCCCAACTCTGATCAGCCTGCATCAGTCTATTTCAGAGCTCCGCTGGCCCAGGCAAGACTGGACTCAACTCGTCAAACCACCCCTTTTAAGGAAGGCAAAGGCCTGCCGGCTCCTGAGAGACTGGATAGGAATAACTGGAGCAGCACAGAAAAAGCAAGACCTTTCACCCCCGGAGTGACCAGAGTTCCACAATCAATCCACAGCAACAACAGCTGTCAGCCTCCAGACACAGACACCTTTTCCACTATAAACAGGATAACTCAGCACACATAGATGTTAGGGACAAATACACGCATGTTTGGTCTCGTTTGAATAGGCATGAGACGAGGAGTATTATACTCTCAGATTTAAGGCAGTATAGCTTTTCCTAAGAGAAATACAGAAACTTCGGCTCAACCCACCAAACTGAGAGAGATTCTCTCATGGTAGAACAAGGGAATTACAACCACCCCCTAAAGTGATCTGATTGGCTGGGGACTTGAGAACCAAGGTCAGCAATGCCCCTAAAATTAACCATTGACCGAAATTAGTCAGTCTTCAGAAACATGCCATCACCTGGTCTGGATACTTAAGGAAGGGCTTCAGAAGTAGTCGGGGAGTCACTCTGTAATCAGAGCTCCCGCAGAGAACTGGGTGAAAGTCTATCTGTAGTCAGATACTTTCCACAGAACTTTGTTCACTCTCAGCTGAGGAATGTGAATACATGATATGAAGACAACTGGATCACAACTGGATCACGGGGGAATCATAAGCAGGGAAGAACACACAGGCAAACAGCAGCAGCAACATTAAAGGCAGGACTGAGAAGCACATTTATACAAGGCTAAGCAGGGAGCAAACTAGAGGCACCTGAAATGAGTAACACAAGGGCAGGAAGGAGAGGTAAAACAAACGCGGAACAGGCATGGCACGTTATACCACACTAGGGAGGAAACGGGAGGTTCAGGAGGGCAGGGTGTGGCAGGGATCCGTTTCAAAATTTAATTTTGGCTTGTACAAACCTTGGTAAAAGCTGCAAAAGATCGATCAACCACTTTCTGAGCTATTGTCTTAACAAACAAAGCATCTGTTGGGGTGGCGGTGTCTGGGGAATACCATGTGTAATACACCTTGTGAAGATTTATATGTAAAACAAAATATTTTTTGATTCTATCACACATATAGAAATTATCCATCCATCCATTTTCCAAACCGCTTATCCTATTGGGTCGCGGGGGGTCCGGAGCCTATCCCAGAATCAATGGGCACGAGGCAGGGAACAACCCAGGATGGGGGGCCAGCCCATCGCAGGGCACACTCACACACCATCCACTCACACACACACACCTACGGGCAATTCAGCAACTCCAATTAGCCCCAGCATGTTTTTGGACTGTGGGGGGAAACCGGAGTACCCAGAGGAAACCCCACAACGACATGGGGAGAACATGCAAACTCCACACACATGTGACCCAGGCGGAGACACGAACCCGGGTCCCAGAGGTGTGAGGCGACAGTGCTAACCACTGCACCACCATGCCGCCCCTTATAGAAATTATTCTAGGTTTAAATAGTAATTTAGCTGAGTAACTAGGCTGAAATTCTAGATAGTTGCAATTTTAAGAATTATTACTATTATTCACAGCTTTTAAGCATGCAGTTGGATGACGGATGGATGGATATTCAGCCACCAGAAATGCCAATTGTTGTTAAGAGGATCAAAGTCTGCAAAGTAGTATGCAGGGTTTAAGGCCAGAACACAGCATACTCTCCGACAGAAAGCATAAAGTTCACTGGGGGAATTTCTGTGGCCACTGCCTGAACAGCATGTGTGGAGAATGTTTATGAGGGTCGAGCCATGCAGAGCTGCTGGCCCTGGCATGTAATGATGAATCACAAATCAGTTAAAAATCGGTGCAAATGCATGAAGATTTAAACCGGCTGATGTGGAAAATGAATCACTATTGTAGGAGTACTTCACAGTACTTTAACAGAAAAACTGGTGTAATATTACATTTGATTTCACAATGTGAGTTTGACGTCAGATGTCACTGCGTATCACGTCGACATCGTACGTCAGTTTTTGGTTTTGAGCGAACGCGAGATGATGAATGAATTTGAAACTGAGGACGGCACAGTGGTTAGTGCTGGCTTCGGTCCAGGGCCCTTTCTGTGTGGAGTTCGCATGCTCTCCCCGTTTTCGCCGGGGACTCCAGGTTCCTCCCACGGTCCAAAAGCATGCAGGATAGGTTGACTGGTGAGTCTAAATTGGCCCTGTAGTTGTGTGAGTGTGTGCGACCTGCGGTGTGTAGGTGACTGCCTGGGCTTGGTTCCTGTCTGCGCCCCTTGTTCCCGGGATAGGCTCCGGTCTCCCCCGCGATCTCAGTTGGGATTAAGTGGTTTCAGAAAATGGATGGATGGACGCACCGCCCGATCTTCAATTGGCGGTGTGGCAGCATATTAGCTTTCCGGTAATCACAAACGAGGAGGAAACAGCGAGAAAAGCACAGACAAGACATAAACTGCATGCAAACATTGTAATAGACTGATAACATACACAAACAGGTCCACTGGCACCACCGTGAGCTGAGTGAAGATTATTAAAAGGGCAAAGCACGCTAAAAAGCTGCACATGCAAACCTTAGCTTATTTATTTGATTTATTTTTTTTTATTTACTTATTTTGATTTGGGATTTTTTTCAACAGTATTTTATTCAAATTCAGTTGCACTGTTCACAACAGTGTCAACAGTTCAGAAAGATAAATATAAGAATATTTTTGAATATATTTGTCTGCAGCTCATTCTGCAAAAAATGAGAAAATTGTATCGTGAACTCAGAATCGTGAATCGTATCAAATGGTGAGTTGAATGTATCGTTACATCCCTAGTTCTTACAGTAGTACTATGGTATGGTGGAGCCACATGACAGGAAGGCAGTACATTGCGAAGTCTGTTAAGAACATCATTCGCACTGAACTGCCCTCCATTGACCAGCTGTACTTTAACTGCCACAGTAACAAGGTTCAGTCTATAATCCAGGACTCTGACCACCATCCACAAACACTGACTAGCAGATTCATGAACAGCTTCATTCGCCAAACAATTCAAACCTGCAGCTTTTGCATCCCCTGTAACAGTCATTTCCACGGCAGCTGCACTGTACAGCTGTTACTGCACTTTATCCACCACTGACCACGTATCATCCAGTTTTGTCCTGCTTTGTATCGCACTGTTTCTGCACCATGTTGTCTTGTACTCCCTTGTGTTGTTATGCACCATCTGTGTTGTTCTGAGCAGTGCCATGATGCAATATTACAAAAAGATCTTGAGGAAATGCAGAGTTCTGGAGGAGATTCTCACAGATCATGGCATGTGTTTATACTGAAGAAACTGTACAAATTGCTAGACATAAAACACAGGACTGGCAACTGTGGTACGTTTTAACACCTTGATAAAAAACTTAAAATCCATAGTAAGTAGGACAACCTCATAGAACCTTTACTAGTCATTGTTCAGAAGATTAACACGGATTAAAAACCATTACTATGAAAGCACGCTAATCAGTTAAGTTGATTATGTGGAGAGAGAGAAAAAAAACTGTCTTTGAAAAAGATCAACCATAGAACGAAGCTGCAGCATTGACACCCCCTAGTGGTGATTTGAAGATAGTTCTGTCTGTAGCAGCTAAGCAGTAGATTTGGCGTCAGGTGCCATGACAAACTCAGTGCTGCTCGGTTTGAACGGCAGAAGCACAAAAATAAAGGGGGCATCTACTGCACGCCCCCCACCCTTGAAAATGGTACAAATTATCATGCAACAGTTTTCTTAAGTAAGTCTTTTTGGGCGTCTGCAGAAACCTCCACGATGCGATTGCCCTGATTAAGAAGTGCGCAGCGGATACAATTTGGGATGCATCGTTCATCCGATTTATTAATATATAATTATTAGTATGTCTATATTATTTTAGAAACGTTACTTGACGAATATTTTTCATTGAGATTGATTCCCCGTTTAAAATTTTGGTGACACTTCATATTTTTTAAGAGAGACAGACAATTTGACGCATGCAATTTGCAGAAATATGTTGTGCCGCTATAAAGTACACAGGCAGCATGACAAACATAAGTACTCACTGAAGCCACGACATACGCCCGGCTGGCCCCAGCGGTACCCCTAAGAAGAAGGCTTTTTTCACAACCCACGACCATCACGAGGGCAAAAAAAACTGAATAGCCTAGAATTTAGTTAATTACAAGGCACATATTTATTGGAGCAAGAGCTCTAACATAAAACTACCTTGTAATTATAAAGTATTATGGCTGTGAACAATGTACAAACAGGCACAGAAAGTAAAATACTCCAAAAATGCAAAGAACCTAAATATTTTTGTTTCCACCGATTCACTCTTGATGTGTTAGGAGTCACAGTTCAGTAGCCTATTCTTCAGTATCTGCATTTAAGACCACCAACTGCTCTTTCTCCTCCTTCGCTCATCGGCTCAGAGTATTGGACTTGGTAAGTAATGTTGCCCTTTTGGTTCCAGCAGCACTCTCTGCTTCCTCTGCCATGTGCTCAGCATCCTTTTGTAAACTCTCACATACACTTTCCAGTGAGACTCTCTTCCTCTTGAGTTCCTCAAGTTTTCTTTTTTGCTTTTCGCTCATCTTTCACCTTTGGTCAGAGGCGCTTTGGTTGCTCCCCCACACACTCTGACATGGTCGCATATAAGCCTCTGTGCAACAACTGTTTCCTCTGATAAGTTGCAGGTCTCCACCTCTATTCGTTCCACTTCGGCTTGCCCATAGGACAGCAGCAGCAAGTTCTTGCAGAACATCCAGAGGTCAGGATAAGGCCCACTAACTTTTTGATGTAAAAAGACATCAACTTTGGATGGTGCTGAAGGAATGAAGGATATAAAATCCAAGCCTTTTGCCTCATTGTGCAGGTGATTATCAGACTGCTGGGATATTGCATCACCTGTAATTACATTAATTACAGTAGATTAGATGCAGATCAACAATGTCAATACACAGAATCACATGTAGAATAGGAAAGTGATTTATAACCCAATTTTCCTATGATACCATAAATGTGCAATCATTTTAATTTAATCTTGAGATATCTCTAGGCTCATCAAAGAAAATATAACTGGGCTGATGCTTCTTTTCAAACACCAAGAGTCGGTCTTCTAAATACTGCTAAAATCTACGTGTTAACACTATTCAGTTCAGGGACGGATTATGGGTTGTGTGGGCCCCTGGGTAAAACGTTCGCGAGGCCCCCCCCCACCACCACCACCTGCACCACCACCACAACCACCACAAGTCAAGGGCCCTTGGCAGCCAAACACCCTCCCTATAGGGTCAGGGGACCTTGTAGGCAGAGGATCAAAGAATGTAGGCCCTCTAAAATAGACAAACGAAAATACATTGCTGATAAGCGTTGCAAATTGTTTTGGGCTTGGGGCCCACGGGCCCCCTGCACCCCAAGGGCCCCTGGGCAGCGGCCCCGCTAACCCGGTTTGTAATCCGTCCCTGATTCAGTTAGATGTGAAAAAAGAAAAGCATAATTTAAAAATAATATTCTGAACTATCCTATTCTTATCCTATGATTTACCAGCAGATATCCTGCCTGCCAACCGATTCTCCTGCGCAAACTTCTGCATGAGATTTCTCCTTTTCTGCTGGCAGTTATCTGGCTGGTGTGCATTTTGTTTGGGTCCAAGCACGTCATCTCATGTACAATCGAGTACTTCAGAGGGCATTTATCCAAGGCCTTTTTGCACATTTTTGAGAGCACAATCTGGCAATTTTTTTTAATCTGAAGGACACCAAGGTCACTTCCACTGCCTTTGGCTCCTGACTGTCTCTGACAAAAAGATGGTTTGTCAAATTTCCAGAATCTTTCTGCACACTCAGCCCAAGGTTAACACTACCTCAGCTGTACATATCAAACCAGCTCAAACTCCATGTTATTCACATATTTTTTACTTCACAATTGTTTGATACATTTGTATGTAAAGATACCAGTGAATTCACAGAAGTCCCACCTTGATGACAGCCATTCCTATATCCACCTCCTTTGGACTGAGCCAGAGTTTTTGCCTGTACAACAGCTGTACATGTTGCTACACAACACTTAAACATTCTATTTCCTCAATGAACTATTTTTTTTGCAGCAAAAGCCATGAAGCAGCAATAAAATCTTTAAAATATGCTTACCAATAAATATGGTTCTCCCATTTAAACACATGTAAAGATAAACCATGGATATTTAAAAATCATGGGTTCGTTAATGAGTTTAAATGTTATTGAATGGCTTACCTTAAACTTCTCCAGTAAGTCTTCAGCGGTGGAGTGGCTCATGTACTGTGATCCCAGAACCAGGACTGCACTCGAGAGCCATTCTCATAATTCACCCAATACCTGACATGCACATCCAGTTGTTTTCTTTTGATGGTCCTGTTCATACTTACGTCAAACATGACAACGAAGCTCCCTTTTAATATATGGAGCGAGTCCAAATCGCGCAAGAAAAGCGGTTTTATCTTTACCACAAGTGACCCTGCGAGTCAGGGAACATCACCCTGGAGACGGTGTGAATGTCATCATTGGACGTATAGGAGTGATGTCGGCAAACCGTTTGCAAAGCCCATAGCACTTCTGCTTTCAGTGTGGGTTGAGGAGGATGTACTGAAGGCATTATTTGTCATGGGATCCGGAGACACTGCCAAAACGGGTGTAGGCCTATCTTTAGAGGTTGTACTTATCTCCACTGAATAAACATAAATCTGGGCTTATTCTATACTGAACAAAAATATAAACGCAACACTCTTGTTTCTGCTCCCATTTTTCATGAGATGGACTTAAAGACCTACAATTCATTCCAGATACACAATATTACCATTTCTCTCAAACATTTCTCACAAATCAGTCTAAATGTGTGATAGTGAGCACTTCTGCTTTGCTGAGATAATCCATCCCACCTCACAGGTGTGCCACATCAAGATGCTGATCTGACATCATGGGTAGTGCACAGGTGTACCTTATACTGCCCACAATAAAAGGCCACCCTGGAATGTGCAGTTTTTTGCTTTATTGGGGGTCTGGGGACTCAGAACCGGTCAGTATCTGGTGTGACCACCATTTGCCTCATGCAATGCAACACATCTTCTTCGCATAGAGTTTATCAGATTGTCAATTGTGGCCTGTGGAATGTTGGTCCACTCCTCTTCAATGGCTGTGCGAAGTTGTTGGATATTAGTGGGAACTGGTACACGCTGTCGTATACGCCGGTCAAGCACATCCCAAACAAGAGCAGCTGACCTGAGAAATAAGAAATAAGCTAAGCTGGAAACCTGGACCCTCCGACCAAGAATGCGTGAAGTACCCTCAGAAGGTCTACTAGAAGATGTACGTAGAAGACTACTACAGATCAGCTGATCTACACCACAGCAACAGTGATCCTTGAGCTGGAGCCGGACCGTCTTTGAAGACTCCGTAAATCTCCGTATAATAATATATATCTACGGGAACGAGAAAGGAGAAAGCAGAGAACAAGAACAAGATTTGTAAATGTAAGATTTGAAGGACCCCCGGCATGAAAAATAGAATAGTTCTCGTCATTAGTGAACATGTGTCTCGTCATTGTGTATCATGGACAGTAAGAGGGGGATCAATAGAGTGTTGTTATTATAACGTCTAAAAAGTCTGTCGATAAATCAATAAGAAAATAAATGAAGTCGTTTTCGCGAACACGCGAACAGGGGCCGGACCGACTGTAGGGGGCGTGGCCAGAGACAGCCATAGCTGTCAAGTCTCCCGTTTTGGCCGGGAAACTACCGTATTTTACTTCTCTTTCCCGCCGTCCTCCCGTATTAGTATTTTCCCGTAAATCTCCCTTATATTATATAGTTGCTGGATAGTGTAGTGGTAAGATCGCCGCCTTTCACACGGGAGACCGGGGTTCGAATCCCGGTTGTGGCCAAAAATATATTTTATATATTTTATATATTTATATTTATATTTATATTATATTTTATATAATTTATATTATTTTATATTTCCTGTCTTAAAATGTAAGGGATACTGGAGCCTCCCGTTTTGGCCGGGAAACTACCGTATTTTACTTCTCTTTCCCGCCGTCCTCCCGTATTAGTATTTTCCCGTAAATCTCCCTTATATTATATAGTTGCTGGATAGTGTAGTGGTAAGATCGCCGCCTTTCACACGGGAGACCGGGGTTCGAATCCCGGTTGTGGCCAAAAATATATTTTATATATTTTATATATTTATATTTATATTTAAAAGCCTGAGGCGACAGTGGCAAGGAAACTCCCTCTAGCAGGAAGAAACCTTGAGTGGAACCTAGACTCAGAAGGGGACCCCATCCTCCTCTGGGCGACCAAGGAGCATGAAACTGCATTTACATTGACATTCATTAGAGTTCATATAGTTATAAAGTCCCAGTTGGTTTCATGTAGTTATATCCAGGAGTCCAGGTGCGGGTTCACACGGTGTAGTCGGCTCGGTATCAGCTCGAAAAAGAGAAGATGGAGAAGAGTTATTGCCCTACACCTAACCGGCAGGACTAAAGCAACTATGACAGCCTGCCTAAAAGAGTGACCTGGAAGGAAGCACAGGCATGAGGGTTTACAGAGGTTTTGGCGTCAAGCCACCTCCCATCCACAGCTTAAGTGATCGGCGAGAGTGGCAGGACGACAGCACCAATCCCCCCTTTCCCCTTCAATCTCAAATAACTATGAACCTCCAGATTTCCCATTCACCTTAGAAAAGAAGATTTAACTATCCAAAAGACTGGCGAAAGAGGTACATCTTAAGCCTTGACTTAAAAGCAGAGATTGTGTCTGAGTTCCGAACACTAATAGGAAGTTTATTCCATAGCTGTGGTGCTTTATGAGCAAATGCTCTTCCCCCAAAGGTAATGTTCTTTATTCTGGGTACGGATAGAATACCTCCATCTCGTCATCTAAGTGTATGATTCGGAACGCAAATGAGGTCACTCACATACTGCGGTGCAAGACCATTTACAGCTTTATAGGTTAAGAGCAGTGTTTTGTAGTCAACACGAAATCTAACTGGCAGCCAGTGCAGTGAAGATAAAATTGGGGTAATATGATTATATGTTTTAGTTTAACTATTGCTAGTAGCGGTTCAATCAATGCTGGGAGCATCGCTGAATAATTTTGATGGAACAGGTTCTAGCATACAAGTAGATGAATTTGAAGATAAAATTAAGTACATCAGTTCTGACTGGTTAACCAATATTCAATATTCAAAATGTTCTGTTTAATTGAGCATATTTTTGGTCAAAAAGTTTCATAAAGTCGTCACTGGAAAATAACCAGTGGTCTGGTTATTAGTCAGCTTGGACACCATAGTAAATAGGAATCTAGGATTATTTTTGTTTATTTCAATTAGTTCTGATAGATACTAGATGATTTGGCGGCACTAAGAGCCTTTTTGTAGCTACCCATAGCCTCTTTCCATGCTAGTTCGAACACCACTAGTTTAGTATGATGCCACTTACATTCTGTAAGGACATAAAACTTATAGGTCCTGCAGGCCCCAACTCTGATCAGCCTGCATCAGTCTATTTCAGAGCTCCGCTGGCCCAGGCAAGACTGGACTCAACTCGTCAAACCACCCCTTTTAAGGAAGGCAAAGGCCTGCCGGCTCCTGAGAGACTGGATAGGAATAACTGGAGCAGCACAGAAAAAGCAAGACCTTTCACCCCCGGAGTGACCAGAGTTCCACAATCAATCCACAGCAACAACAGCTGTCAGCCTCCAGACACAGACACCTTTTCCACTATAAACAGGATAACTCAGCACACATAGATGTTAGGGACAAATACACGCATGTTTGGTCTCGTTTGAATAGGCATGAGACGAGGAGTATTATACTCTCAGATTTAAGGCAGTATAGCTTTTCCTAAGAGAAATACAGAAACTTCGGCTCAACCCACCAAACTGAGAGAGATTCTCTCATGGTAGAACAAGGGAATTACAACCACCCCCTAAAGTGATCTGATTGGCTGGGGACTTGAGAACCAAGGTCAGCAATGCCCCTAAAATTAACCATTGACCGAAATTAGTCAGTCTTCAGAAACATGCCATCACCTGGTCTGGATACTTAAGGAAGGGCTTCAGAAGTAGTCGGGGAGTCACTCTGTAATCAGAGCTCCCGCAGAGAACTGGGTGAAAGTCTATCTGTAGTCAGATACTTTCCACAGAACTTTGTTCACTCTCAGCTGAGGAATGTGAATACATGATATGAAGACAACTGGATCACAACTGGATCACGGGGGAATCATAAGCAGGGAAGAACACACAGGCAAACAGCAGCAGCAACATTAAAGGCAGGACTGAGAAGCACATTTATACAAGGCTAAGCAGGGAGCAAACTAGAGGCACCTGAAATGAGTAACACAAGGGCAGGAAGGAGAGGTAAAACAAACGCGGAACAGGCATGGCACGTTATACCACACTAGGGAGGAAACGGGAGGTTCAGGAGGGCAGGGTGTGGCAGGGATCCGTTTCAAAATTTAATTTTGGCTTGTACAAACCTTGGTAAAAGCTGCAAAAGATCGATCAACCACTTTCTGAGCTATTGTCTTAACAAACAAAGCATCTGTTGGGGTGGCGGTGTCTGGGGAATACCATGTGTAATACACCTTGTGAAGATTTATATGTAAAACAAAATATTTTTTGATTCTATCACACATATAGAAATTATCCATCCATCCATTTTCCAAACCGCTTATCCTATTGGGTCGCGGGGGGTCCGGAGCCTATCCCAGAATCAATGGGCACGAGGCAGGGAACAACCCAGGATGGGGGGCCAGCCCATCGCAGGGCACACTCACACACCATCCACTCACACACACACACCTACGGGCAATTCAGCAACTCCAATTAGCCCCAGCATGTTTTTGGACTGTGGGGGGAAACCGGAGTACCCAGAGGAAACCCCACAACGACATGGGGAGAACATGCAAACTCCACACACATGTGACCCAGGCGGAGACACGAACCCGGGTCCCAGAGGTGTGAGGCGACAGTGCTAACCACTGCACCACCATGCCGCCCCTTATAGAAATTATTCTAGGTTTAAATAGTAATTTAGCTGAGTAACTAGGCTGAAATTCTAGATAGTTGCAATTTTAAGAATTATTACTATTATTCACAGCTTTTAAGCATGCAGTTGGATGACGGATGGATGGATATTCAGCCACCAGAAATGCCAATTGTTGTTAAGAGGATCAAAGTCTGCAAAGTAGTATGCAGGGTTTAAGGCCAGAACACAGCATACTCTCCGACAGAAAGCATAAAGTTCACTGGGGGAATTTCTGTGGCCACTGCCTGAACAGCATGTGTGGAGAATGTTTATGAGGGTCGAGCCATGCAGAGCTGCTGGCCCTGGCATGTAATGATGAATCACAAATCAGTTAAAAATCGGTGCAAATGCATGAAGATTTAAACCGGCTGATGTGGAAAATGAATCACTATTGTAGGAGTACTTCACAGTACTTTAACAGAAAAACTGGTGTAATATTACATTTGATTTCACAATGTGAGTTTGACGTCAGATGTCACTGCGTATCACGTCGACATCGTACATCAGTTTTTGGTTTTGAGCGAACGCGAGATGATGAATGAATTTGAAACTGAGGACGGCACAGTGGTTAGTGCTGGCTTCGGTCCAGGGCCCTTTCTGTGTGGAGTTCGCATGCTCTCCCCGTTTTCGCCGGGGACTCCAGGTTCCTCCCACGGTCCAAAAGCATGCAGGATAGGTTGACTGGTGAGTCTAAATTGGCCCTGTAGTTGTGTGAGTGTGTGCGACCTGCGGTGTGTAGGTGACTGCCTGGGCTTGGTTCCTGTCTGCGCCCCTTGTTCCCGGGATAGGCTCCGGTCTCCCCCGCGATCTCAGTTGGGATTAAGTGGTTTCAGAAAATGGATGGATGGACGCACCGCCCGATCTTCAATTGGCGGTGTGGCAGCATATTAGCTTTCCGGTAATCACAAACGAGGAGGAAACAGCGAGAAAAGCACAGACAAGACATAAACTGCATGCAAACATTGTAATAGACTGATAACATACACAAACAGGTCCACTGGCACCACCGTGAGCTGAGTGAAGATTATTAAAAGGGCAAAGCACGCTAAAAAGCTGCACATGCAAACCTTAGCTTATTTATTTGATTTATTTTTTTTTATTTACTTATTTTGATTTGGGATTTTTTTCAACAGTATTTTATTCAAATTCAGTTGCACTGTTCACAACAGTGTCAACAGTTCAGAAAGATAAATATAAGAATATTTTTGAATATATTTGTCTGCAGCTCATTCTGCAAAAAATGAGAAAATTGTATCGTGAACTCAGAATCGTGAATCGTATCAAATGGTGAGTTGAATGTATCGTTACATCCCTAGTTCTTACAGTAGTACTATGGTATGGTGGAGCCACATGACAGGAAGGCAGTACATTGCGAAGTCTGTTAAGAACATCATTCGCACTGAACTGCCCTCCATTGACCAGCTGTACTTTAACTGCCACAGTAACAAGGTTCAGTCTATAATCCAGGACTCTGACCACCATCCACAAACACTGACTAGCAGATTCATGAACAGCTTCATTCGCCAAACAATTCAAACCTGCAGCTTTTGCATCCCCTGTAACAGTCATTTCCACGGCAGCTGCACTGTACAGCTGTTACTGCACTTTATCCACCACTGACCACGTATCATCCAGTTTTGTCCTGCTTTGTATCGCACTGTTTCTGCACCATGTTGTCTTGTACTCCCTTGTGTTGTTATGCACCATCTGTGTTGTTCTGAGCAGTGCCATGATGCAATATTACAAAAAGATCTTGAGGAAATGCAGAGTTCTGGAGGAGATTCTCACAGATCATGGCATGTGTTTATACTGAAGAAACTGTACAAATTGCTAGACATAAAACACAGGACTGGCAACTGTGGTACGTTTTAACACCTTGATAAAAAACTTAAAATCCATAGTAAGTAGGACAACCTCATAGAACCTTTACTAGTCATTGTTCAGAAGATTAACACGGATTAAAAACCATTACTATGAAAGCACGCTAATCAGTTAAGTTGATTATGTGGAGAGAGAGAAAAAAAACTGTCTTTGAAAAAGATCAACCATAGAACGAAGCTGCAGCATTGACACCCCCTAGTGGTGATTTGAAGATAGTTCTGTCTGTAGCAGCTAAGCAGTAGATTTGGCGTCAGGTGCCATGACAAACTCAGTGCTGCTCGGTTTGAACGGCAGAAGCACAAAAATAAAGGGGGCATCTACTGCACGCCCCCCACCCTTGAAAATGGTACAAATTATCATGCAACAGTTTTCTTAAGTAAGTCTTTTTGGGCGTCTGCAGAAACCTCCACGATGCGATTGCCCTGATTAAGAAGTGCGCAGCGGATACAATTTGGGATGCATCGTTCATCCGATTTATTAATATATAATTATTAGTATGTCTATATTATTTTAGAAACGTTACTTGACGAATATTTTTCATTGAGATTGATTCCCCGTTTAAAATTTTGGTGACACTTCATATTTTTTAAGAGAGACAGACAATTTGACGCATGCAATTTGCAGAAATATGTTGTGCCGCTATAAAGTACACAGGCAGCATGACAAACATAAGTACTCACTGAAGCCACGACATACGCCCGGCTGGCCCCAGCGGTACCCCTAAGAAGAAGGCTTTTTTCACAACCCACGACCATCACGAGGGCAAAAAAAACTGAATAGCCTAGAATTTAGTTAATTACAAGGCACATATTTATTGGAGCAAGAGCTCTAACATAAAACTACCTTGTAATTATAAAGTATTATGGCTGTGAACAATGTACAAACAGGCACAGAAAGTAAAATACTCCAAAAATGCAAAGAACCTAAATATTTTTGTTTCCACCGATTCACTCTTGATGTGTTAGGAGTCACAGTTCAGTAGCCTATTCTTCAGTATCTGCATTTAAGACCACCAACTGCTCTTTCTCCTCCTTCGCTCGTCGGCTCAGAGTATTGGACTTGGTAAGTAATGTTGCCCTTTTGGTTCCAGCAGCACTCTCTGCTTCCTCTGCCATGTGCTCAGCATCCTTTTGTAAACTCTCACATACACTTTCCAGTGAGACTCTCTTCCTCTTGAGTTCCTCAAGTTTTCTTTTTTGCTTTTCGCTCATCTTTCACCTTTGGTCAGAGGCGCTTTGGTTGCTCCCCCACACACTCTGACATGGTCGCATATAAGCCTCTGTGCAACAACTGTTTCCTCTGATAAGTTGCAGGTCTCCACCTCTATTCGTTCCACTTCGGCTTGCCCATAGGACAGCAGCAGCAAGTTCTTGCAGAACATCCAGAGGTCAGGATAAGGCCCACTAACTTTTTGATGTAAAAAGACATCAACTTTGGATGGTGCTGAAGGAATGAAGGATATAAAATCCAAGCCTTTTGCCTCATTGTGCAGGTGATTATCAGACTGCTGGGATATTGCATCACCTGTAATTACATTAATTACAGTAGATTAGATGCAGATCAACAATGTCAATACACAGAATCACATGTAGAATAGGAAAGTGATTTATAACCCAATTTTCCTATGATACCATAAATGTGCAATCATTTTAATTTAATCTTGAGATATCTCTAGGCTCATCAAAGAAAATATAACTGGGCTGATGCTTCTTTTCAAACACCAAGAGTCGGTCTTCTAAATACTGCTAAAATCTACGTGTTAACACTATTCAGTTCAGGGACGGATTATGGGTTGTGTGGGCCCCTGGGTAAAACGTTCGCGAGGCCCCCCCCCACCACCACCACCTGCACCACCACCACAACCACCACAAGTCAAGGGCCCTTGGCAGCCAAACACCCTCCCTATAGGGTCAGGGGACCTTGTAGGCAGAGGATCAAAGAATGTAGGCCCTCTAAAATAGACAAACGAAAATACATTGCTGATAAGCGTTGCAAATTGTTTTGGGCTTGGGGCCCACGGGCCCCCTGCACCCCAAGGGCCCCTGGGCAGCGGCCCCGCTAACCCGGTTTGTAATCCGTCCCTGATTCAGTTAGATGTGAAAAAAGAAAAGCATAATTTAAAAATAATATTCTGAACTATCCTATTCTTATCCTATGATTTACCAGCAGATATCCTGCCTGCCAACCGATTCTCCTGCGCAAACTTCTGCATGAGATTTCTCCTTTTCTGCTGGCAGTTATCTGGCTGGTGTGCATTTTGTTTGGGTCCAAGCACGTCATCTCATGTACAATCGAGTACTTCAGAGGGCATTTATCCAAGGCCTTTTTGCACATTTTTGAGAGCACAATCTGGCAATTTTTTTTAATCTGAAGGACACCAAGGTCACTTCCACTGCCTTTGGCTCCTGACTGTCTCTGACAAAAAGATGGTTTGTCAAATTTCCAGAATCTTTCTGCACACTCAGCCCAAGGTTAACACTACCTCAGCTGTACATATCAAACCAGCTCAAACTCCATGTTATTCACATATTTTTTACTTCACAATTGTTTGATACATTTGTATGTAAAGATACCAGTGAATTCACAGAAGTCCCACCTTGATGACAGCCATTCCTATATCCACCTCCTTTGGACTGAGCCAGAGTTTTTGCCTGTACAACAGCTGTACATGTTGCTACACAACACTTAAACATTCTATTTCCTCAATGAACTATTTTTTTTGCAGCAAAAGCCATGAAGCAGCAATAAAATCTTTAAAATATGCTTACCAATAAATATGGTTCTCCCATTTAAACACATGTAAAGATAAACCATGGATATTTAAAAATCATGGGTTCGTTAATGAGTTTAAATGTTATTGAATGGCTTACCTTAAACTTCTCCAGTAAGTCTTCAGCGGTGGAGTGGCTCATGTACTGTGATCCCAGAACCAGGACTGCACTCGAGAGCCATTCTCATAATTCACCCAATACCTGACATGCACATCCAGTTGTTTTCTTTTGATGGTCCTGTTCATACTTACGTCAAACATGACAACGAAGCTCCCTTTTAATATATGGAGCGAGTCCAAATCGCGCAAGAAAAGCGGTTTTATCTTTACCACAAGTGACCCTGCGAGTCAGGGAACATCACCCTGGAGACGGTGTGAATGTCATCATTGGACGTATAGGAGTGATGTCGGCAAACCGTTTGCAAAGCCCATAGCACTTCTGCTTTCAGTGTGGGTTGAGGAGGATGTACTGAAGGCATTATTTGTCATGGGATCCGGAGACACTGCCAAAACGGGTGTAGGCCTATCTTTAGAGGTTGTACTTATCTCCACTGAATAAACATAAATCTGGGCTTATTCTATACTGAACAAAAATATAAACGCAACACTCTTGTTTCTGCTCCCATTTTTCATGAGATGGACTTAAAGACCTACAATTCATTCCAGATACACAATATTACCATTTCTCTCAAACATTTCTCACAAATCAGTCTAAATGTGTGATAGTGAGCACTTCTGCTTTGCTGAGATAATCCATCCCACCTCACAGGTGTGCCACATCAAGATGCTGATCTGACATCATGGGTAGTGCACAGGTGTACCTTATACTGCCCACAATAAAAGGCCACCCTGGAATGTGCAGTTTTTTGCTTTATTGGGGGTCTGGGGACTCAGAACCGGTCAGTATCTGGTGTGACCACCATTTGCCTCATGCAATGCAACACATCTTCTTCGCATAGAGTTTATCAGATTGTCAATTGTGGCCTGTGGAATGTTGGTCCACTCCTCTTCAATGGCTGTGCGAAGTTGTTGGATATTAGTGGGAACTGGTACACGCTGTCGTATACGCCGGTCAAGCACATCCCAAACAAGAGCAGCTGACCTGAGAAATAAGAAATAAGCTAAGCTGGAAACCTGGACCCTCCGACCAAGAATGCGTGAAGTACCCTCAGAAGGTCTACTAGAAGATGTACGTAGAAGACTACTACAGATCAGCTGATCTACACCACAGCAACAGTGATCCTTGAGCTGGAGCCGGACCGTCTTTGAAGACTCCGTAAATCTCCGTATAATAATATATATCTACGGGAACGAGAAAGGAGAAAGCAGAGAACAAGAACAAGATTTGTAAATGTAAGATTTGAAGGACCCCCGGCATGAAAAATAGAATAGTTCTCGTCATTAGTGAACATGTGTCTCGTCATTGTGTATCATGGACAGTAAGAGGGGGATCAATAGAGTGTTGTTATTATAACGTCTAAAAAGTCTGTCGATAAATCAATAAGAAAATAAATGAAGTCGTTTTCGCGAACACGCGAACAGGGGCCGGACCGACTGTAGGGGGCGTGGCCAGAGACAGCCATAGCTGTCAAGTCTCCCGTTTTGGCCGGGAAACTACCGTATTTTACTTCTCTTTCCCGCCGTCCTCCCGTATTAGTATTTTCCCGTAAATCTCCCTTATATTATATAGTTGCTGGATAGTGTAGTGGTAAGATCGCCGCCTTTCACACGGGAGACCGGGGTTCGAATCCTGGTTGTGGCCAAAAATATATTTTATATATTTATATTTATATTATATTTTATATAATTTATATTATTTTATATTTCCTGTCTTAAAATGTAAGGGATACTGGAGCCTCCCGTTTTGGCCGGGAAACTACCGTATTTTACTTCTCTTTCCCGCCGTCCTCCCGTATTAGTATTTTCCCGTAAATCTCCCTTATATTATATAGTTGCTGGATAGTGTAGTGGTAAGATCGCCGCCTTTCACACGGGAGACCGGGGTTCGAATCCCGGTTGTGGCCAAAAATATATTTTATATATTTTATATATTTATATTTATATTTAAAAGCCTGAGGCGACAGTGGCAAGGAAACTCCCTCTAGCAGGAAGAAACCTTGAGTGGAACCTAGACTCAGAAGGGGACCCCATCCTCCTCTGGGCGACCAAGGAGCATGAAACTGCATTTACATTGACATTCATTAGAGTTCATATAGTTATAAAGTCCCAGTTGGTTTCATGTAGTTATATCCAGGAGTCCAGGTGCGGGTTCACACGGTGTAGTCGGCTCGGTATCAGCTCGAAAAAGAGAAGATGGAGAAGAGTTATTGCCCTACACCTAACCGGCAGGACTAAAGCAACTATGACAGCCTGCCTAAAAGAGTGACCTGGAAGGAAGCACAGGCATGAGGGTTTACAGAGGTTTTGGCGTCAAGCCACCTCCCATCCACAGCTTAAGTGATCGGCGAGAGTGGCAGGACGACAGCACCAATCCCCCCTTTCCCCTTCAATCTCAAATAACTATGAACCTCCAGATTTCCCATTCACCTTAGAAAAGAAGATTTAACTATCCAAAAGACTGGCGAAAGAGGTACATCTTAAGCCTTGACTTAAAAGCAGAGATTGTGTCTGAGTTCCGAACACTAATAGGAAGTTTATTCCATAGCTGTGGTGCTTTATGAGCAAATGCTCTTCCCCCAAAGGTAATGTTCTTTATTCTGGGTACGGATAGAATACCTCCATCTCGTCATCTAAGTGTATGATTCGGAACGCAAATGAGGTCACTCACATACTGCGGTGCAAGACCATTTACAGCTTTATAGGTTAAGAGCAGTGTTTTGTAGTCAACACGAAATCTAACTGGCAGCCAGTGCAGTGAAGATAAAATTGGGGTAATATGATTATATGTTTTAGTTTAACTATTGCTAGTAGCGGTTCAATCAATGCTGGGAGCATCGCTGAATAATTTTGATGGAACAGGTTCTAGCATACAAGTAGATGAATTTGAAGATAAAATTAAGTACATCAGTTCTGACTGGTTAACCAATATTCAATATTCAAAATGTTCTGTTTAATTGAGCATATTTTTGGTCAAAAAGTTTCATAAAGTCGTCACTGGAAAATAACCAGTGGTCTGGTTATTAGTCAGCTTGGACACCATAGTAAATAGGAATCTAGGATTATTTTTGTTTATTTCAATTAGTTCTGATAGATACTAGATGATTTGGCGGCACTAAGAGCCTTTTTGTAGCTACCCATAGCCTCTTTCCATGCTAGTTCGAACACCACTAGTTTAGTATGATGCCACTTACATTCTGTAAGGACATAAAACTTATAGGTCCTGCAGGCCCCAACTCTGATCAGCCTGCATCAGTCTATTTCAGAGCTCCGCTGGCCCAGGCAAGACTGGACTCAACTCGTCAAACCACCCCTTTTAAGGAAGGCAAAGGCCTGCCGGCTCCTGAGAGACTGGATAGGAATAACTGGAGCAGCACAGAAAAAGCAAGACCTTTCACCCCCGGAGTGACCAGAGTTCCACAATCAATCCACAGCAACAACAGCTGTCAGCCTCCAGACACAGACACCTTTTCCACTATAAACAGGATAACTCAGCACACATAGATGTTAGGGACAAATACACGCATGTTTGGTCTCGTTTGAATAGGCATGAGACGAGGAGTATTATACTCTCAGATTTAAGGCAGTATAGCTTTTCCTAAGAGAAATACAGAAACTTCGGCTCAACCCACCAAACTGAGAGAGATTCTCTCATGGTAGAACAAGGGAATTACAACCACCCCCTAAAGTGATCTGATTGGCTGGGGACTTGAGAACCAAGGTCAGCAATGCCCCTAAAATTAACCATTGACCGAAATTAGTCAGTCTTCAGAAACATGCCATCACCTGGTCTGGATACTTAAGGAAGGGCTTCAGAAGTAGTCGGGGAGTCACTCTGTAATCAGAGCTCCCGCAGAGAACTGGGTGAAAGTCTATCTGTAGTCAGATACTTTCCACAGAACTTTGTTCACTCTCAGCTGAGGAATGTGAATACATGATATGAAGACAACTGGATCACAACTGGATCACGGGGGAATCATAAGCAGGGAAGAACACACAGGCAAACAGCAGCAGCAACATTAAAGGCAGGACTGAGAAGCACATTTATACAAGGCTAAGCAGGGAGCAAACTAGAGGCACCTGAAATGAGTAACACAAGGGCAGGAAGGAGAGGTAAAACAAACGCGGAACAGGCATGGCACGTTATACCACACTAGGGAGGAAACGGGAGGTTCAGGAGGGCAGGGTGTGGCAGGGATCCGTTTCAAAATTTAATTTTGGCTTGTACAAACCTTGGTAAAAGCTGCAAAAGATCGATCAACCACTTTCTGAGCTATTGTCTTAACAAACAAAGCATCTGTTGGGGTGGCGGTGTCTGGGGAATACCATGTGTAATACACCTTGTGAAGATTTATATGTAAAACAAAATATTTTTTGATTCTATCACACATATAGAAATTATCCATCCATCCATTTTCCAAACCGCTTATCCTATTGGGTCGCGGGGGGTCCGGAGCCTATCCCAGAATCAATGGGCACGAGGCAGGGAACAACCCAGGATGGGGGGCCAGCCCATCGCAGGGCACACTCACACACCATCCACTCACACACACACACCTACGGGCAATTCAGCAACTCCAATTAGCCCCAGCATGTTTTTGGACTGTGGGGGGAAACCGGAGTACCCAGAGGAAACCCCACAACGACATGGGGAGAACATGCAAACTCCACACACATGTGACCCAGGCGGAGACACGAACCCGGGTCCCAGAGGTGTGAGGCGACAGTGCTAACCACTGCACCACCATGCCGCCCCTTATAGAAATTATTCTAGGTTTAAATAGTAATTTAGCTGAGTAACTAGGCTGAAATTCTAGATAGTTGCAATTTTAAGAATTATTACTATTATTCACAGCTTTTAAGCATGCAGTTGGATGACGGATGGATGGATATTCAGCCACCAGAAATGCCAATTGTTGTTAAGAGGATCAAAGTCTGCAAAGTAGTATGCAGGGTTTAAGGCCAGAACACAGCATACTCTCCGACAGAAAGCATAAAGTTCACTGGGGGAATTTCTGTGGCCACTGCCTGAACAGCATGTGTGGAGAATGTTTATGAGGGTCGAGCCATGCAGAGCTGCTGGCCCTGGCATGTAATGATGAATCACAAATCAGTTAAAAATCGGTGCAAATGCATGAAGATTTAAACCGGCTGATGTGGAAAATGAATCACTATTGTAGGAGTACTTCACAGTACTTTAACAGAAAAACTGGTGTAATATTACATTTGATTTCACAATGTGAGTTTGACGTCAGATGTCACTGCGTATCACGTCGACATCGTACGTCAGTTTTTGGTTTTGAGCGAACGCGAGATGATGAATGAATTTGAAACTGAGGACGGCACAGTGGTTAGTGCTGGCTTCGGTCCAGGGCCCTTTCTGTGTGGAGTTCGCATGCTCTCCCCGTTTTCGCCGGGGACTCCAGGTTCCTCCCACGGTCCAAAAGCATGCAGGATAGGTTGACTGGTGAGTCTAAATTGGCCCTGTAGTTGTGTGAGTGTGTGCGACCTGCGGTGTGTAGGTGACTGCCTGGGCTTGGTTCCTGTCTGCGCCCCTTGTTCCCGGGATAGGCTCCGGTCTCCCCCGCGATCTCAGTTGGGATTAAGTGGTTTCAGAAAATGGATGGATGGACGCACCGCCCGATCTTCAATTGGCGGTGTGGCAGCATATTAGCTTTCCGGTAATCACAAACGAGGAGGAAACAGCGAGAAAAGCACAGACAAGACATAAACTGCATGCAAACATTGTAATAGACTGATAACATACACAAACAGGTCCACTGGCACCACCGTGAGCTGAGTGAAGATTATTAAAAGGGCAAAGCACGCTAAAAAGCTGCACATGCAAACCTTAGCTTATTTATTTGATTTATTTTTTTTTATTTACTTATTTTGATTTGGGATTTTTTTCAACAGTATTTTATTCAAATTCAGTTGCACTGTTCACAACAGTGTCAACAGTTCAGAAAGATAAATATAAGAATATTTTTGAATATATTTGTCTGCAGCTCATTCTGCAAAAAATGAGAAAATTGTATCGTGAACTCAGAATCGTGAATCGTATCAAATGGTGAGTTGAATGTATCGTTACATCCCTAGTTCTTACAGTAGTACTATGGTATGGTGGAGCCACATGACAGGAAGGCAGTACATTGCGAAGTCTGTTAAGAACATCATTCGCACTGAACTGCCCTCCATTGACCAGCTGTACTTTAACTGCCACAGTAACAAGGTTCAGTCTATAATCCAGGACTCTGACCACCATCCACAAACACTGACTAGCAGATTCATGAACAGCTTCATTCGCCAAACAATTCAAACCTGCAGCTTTTGCATCCCCTGTAACAGTCATTTCCACGGCAGCTGCACTGTACAGCTGTTACTGCACTTTATCCACCACTGACCACGTATCATCCAGTTTTGTCCTGCTTTGTATCGCACTGTTTCTGCACCATGTTGTCTTGTACTCCCTTGTGTTGTTATGCACCATCTGTGTTGTTCTGAGCAGTGCCATGATGCAATATTACAAAAAGATCTTGAGGAAATGCAGAGTTCTGGAGGAGATTCTCACAGATCATGGCATGTGTTTATACTGAAGAAACTGTACAAATTGCTAGACATAAAACACAGGACTGGCAACTGTGGTACGTTTTAACACCTTGATAAAAAACTTAAAATCCATAGTAAGTAGGACAACCTCATAGAACCTTTACTAGTCATTGTTCAGAAGATTAACACGGATTAAAAACCATTACTATGAAAGCACGCTAATCAGTTAAGTTGATTATGTGGAGAGAGAGAAAAAAAACTGTCTTTGAAAAAGATCAACCATAGAACGAAGCTGCAGCATTGACACCCCCTAGTGGTGATTTGAAGATAGTTCTGTCTGTAGCAGCTAAGCAGTAGATTTGGCGTCAGGTGCCATGACAAACTCAGTGCTGCTCGGTTTGAACGGCAGAAGCACAAAAATAAAGGGGGCATCTACTGCACGCCCCCCACCCTTGAAAATGGTACAAATTATCATGCAACAGTTTTCTTAAGTAAGTCTTTTTGGGCGTCTGCAGAAACCTCCACGATGCGATTGCCCTGATTAAGAAGTGCGCAGCGGATACAATTTGGGATGCATCGTTCATCCGATTTATTAATATATAATTATTAGTATGTCTATATTATTTTAGAAACGTTACTTGACGAATATTTTTCATTGAGATTGATTCCCCGTTTAAAATTTTGGTGACACTTCATATTTTTTAAGAGAGACAGACAATTTGACGCATGCAATTTGCAGAAATATGTTGTGCCGCTATAAAGTACACAGGCAGCATGACAAACATAAGTACTCACTGAAGCCACGACATACGCCCGGCTGGCCCCAGCGGTACCCCTAAGAAGAAGGCTTTTTTCACAACCCACGACCATCACGAGGGCAAAAAAAACTGAATAGCCTAGAATTTAGTTAATTACAAGGCACATATTTATTGGAGCAAGAGCTCTAACATAAAACTACCTTGTAATTATAAAGTATTATGGCTGTGAACAATGTACAAACAGGCACAGAAAGTAAAATACTCCAAAAATGCAAAGAACCTAAATATTTTTGTTTCCACCGATTCACTCTTGATGTGTTAGGAGTCACAGTTCAGTAGCCTATTCTTCAGTATCTGCATTTAAGACCACCAACTGCTCTTTCTCCTCCTTCGCTCGTCGGCTCAGAGTATTGGACTTGGTAAGTAATGTTGCCCTTTTGGTTCCAGCAGCACTCTCTGCTTCCTCTGCCATGTGCTCAGCATCCTTTTGTAAACTCTCACATACACTTTCCAGTGAGACTCTCTTCCTCTTGAGTTCCTCAAGTTTTCTTTTTTGCTTTTCGCTCATCTTTCACCTTTGGTCAGAGGCGCTTTGGTTGCTCCCCCACACACTCTGACATGGTCGCATATAAGCCTCTGTGCAACAACTGTTTCCTCTGATAAGTTGCAGGTCTCCACCTCTATTCGTTCCACTTCGGCTTGCCCATAGGACAGCAGCAGCAAGTTCTTGCAGAACATCCAGAGGTCAGGATAAGGCCCACTAACTTTTTGATGTAAAAAGACATCAACTTTGGATGGTGCTGAAGGAATGAAGGATATAAAATCCAAGCCTTTTGCCTCATTGTGCAGGTGATTATCAGACTGCTGGGATATTGCATCACCTGTAATTACATTAATTACAGTAGATTAGATGCAGATCAACAATGTCAATACACAGAATCACATGTAGAATAGGAAAGTGATTTATAACCCAATTTTCCTATGATACCATAAATGTGCAATCATTTTAATTTAATCTTGAGATATCTCTAGGCTCATCAAAGAAAATATAACTGGGCTGATGCTTCTTTTCAAACACCAAGAGTCGGTCTTCTAAATACTGCTAAAATCTACGTGTTAACACTATTCAGTTCAGGGACGGATTATGGGTTGTGTGGGCCCCTGGGTAAAACGTTCGCGAGGCCCCCCCCCACCACCACCACCTGCACCACCACCACAACCACCACAAGTCAAGGGCCCTTGGCAGCCAAACACCCTCCCTATAGGGTCAGGGGACCTTGTAGGCAGAGGATCAAAGAATGTAGGCCCTCTAAAATAGACAAACGAAAATACATTGCTGATAAGCGTTGCAAATTGTTTTGGGCTTGGGGCCCACGGGCCCCCTGCACCCCAAGGGCCCCTGGGCAGCGGCCCCGCTAACCCGGTTTGTAATCCGTCCCTGATTCAGTTAGATGTGAAAAAAGAAAAGCATAATTTAAAAATAATATTCTGAACTATCCTATTCTTATCCTATGATTTACCAGCAGATATCCTGCCTGCCAACCGATTCTCCTGCGCAAACTTCTGCATGAGATTTCTCCTTTTCTGCTGGCAGTTATCTGGCTGGTGTGCATTTTGTTTGGGTCCAAGCACGTCATCTCATGTACAATCGAGTACTTCAGAGGGCATTTATCCAAGGCCTTTTTGCACATTTTTGAGAGCACAATCTGGCAATTTTTTTTAATCTGAAGGACACCAAGGTCACTTCCACTGCCTTTGGCTCCTGACTGTCTCTGACAAAAAGATGGTTTGTCAAATTTCCAGAATCTTTCTGCACACTCAGCCCAAGGTTAACACTACCTCAGCTGTACATATCAAACCAGCTCAAACTCCATGTTATTCACATATTTTTTACTTCACAATTGTTTGATACATTTGTATGTAAAGATACCAGTGAATTCACAGAAGTCCCACCTTGATGACAGCCATTCCTATATCCACCTCCTTTGGACTGAGCCAGAGTTTTTGCCTGTACAACAGCTGTACATGTTGCTACACAACACTTAAACATTCTATTTCCTCAATGAACTATTTTTTTTGCAGCAAAAGCCATGAAGCAGCAATAAAATCTTTAAAATATGCTTACCAATAAATATGGTTCTCCCATTTAAACACATGTAAAGATAAACCATGGATATTTAAAAATCATGGGTTCGTTAATGAGTTTAAATGTTATTGAATGGCTTACCTTAAACTTCTCCAGTAAGTCTTCAGCGGTGGAGTGGCTCATGTACTGTGATCCCAGAACCAGGACTGCACTCGAGAGCCATTCTCATAATTCACCCAATACCTGACATGCACATCCAGTTGTTTTCTTTTGATGGTCCTGTTCATACTTACGTCAAACATGACAACGAAGCTCCCTTTTAATATATGGAGCGAGTCCAAATCGCGCAAGAAAAGCGGTTTTATCTTTACCACAAGTGACCCTGCGAGTCAGGGAACATCACCCTGGAGACGGTGTGAATGTCATCATTGGACGTATAGGAGTGATGTCGGCAAACCGTTTGCAAAGCCCATAGCACTTCTGCTTTCAGTGTGGGTTGAGGAGGATGTACTGAAGGCATTATTTGTCATGGGATCCGGAGACACTGCCAAAACGGGTGTAGGCCTATCTTTAGAGGTTGTACTTATCTCCACTGAATAAACATAAATCTGGGCTTATTCTATACTGAACAAAAATATAAACGCAACACTCTTGTTTCTGCTCCCATTTTTCATGAGATGGACTTAAAGACCTACAATTCATTCCAGATACACAATATTACCATTTCTCTCAAACATTTCTCACAAATCAGTCTAAATGTGTGATAGTGAGCACTTCTGCTTTGCTGAGATAATCCATCCCACCTCACAGGTGTGCCACATCAAGATGCTGATCTGACATCATGGGTAGTGCACAGGTGTACCTTATACTGCCCACAATAAAAGGCCACCCTGGAATGTGCAGTTTTTTGCTTTATTGGGGGTCTGGGGACTCAGAACCGGTCAGTATCTGGTGTGACCACCATTTGCCTCATGCAATGCAACACATCTTCTTCGCATAGAGTTTATCAGATTGTCAATTGTGGCCTGTGGAATGTTGGTCCACTCCTCTTCAATGGCTGTGCGAAGTTGTTGGATATTAGTGGGAACTGGTACACGCTGTCGTATACGCCGGTCAAGCACATCCCAAACAAGAGCAGCTGACCTGAGAAATAAGAAATAAGCTAAGCTGGAAACCTGGACCCTCCGACCAAGAATGCGTGAAGTACCCTCAGAAGGTCTACTAGAAGATGTACGTAGAAGACTACTACAGATCAGCTGATCTACACCACAGCAACAGTGATCCTTGAGCTGGAGCCGGACCGTCTTTGAAGACTCCGTAAATCTCCGTATAATAATATATATCTACGGGAACGAGAAAGGAGAAAGCAGAGAACAAGAACAAGATTTGTAAATGTAAGATTTGAAGGACCCCCGGCATGAAAAATAGAATAGTTCTCGTCATTAGTGAACATGTGTCTCGTCATTGTGTATCATGGACAGTAAGAGGGGGATCAATAGAGTGTTGTTATTATAACGTCTAAAAAGTCTGTCGATAAATCAATAAGAAAATAAATGAAGTCGTTTTCGCGAACACGCGAACAGGGGCCGGACCGACTGTAGGGGGCGTGGCCAGAGACAGCCATAGCTGTCAAGTCTCCCGTTTTGGCCGGGAAACTACCGTATTTTACTTCTCTTTCCCGCCGTCCTCCCGTATTAGTATTTTCCCGTAAATCTCCCTTATATTATATAGTTGCTGGATAGTGTAGTGGTAAGATCGCCGCCTTTCACACGGGAGACCGGGGTTCGAATCCCGGTTGTGGCCAAAAATATATTTTATATATTTTATATATTTATATTTATATTTATATTATATTTTATATAATTTATATTATTTTATATTTCCTGTCTTAAAATGTAAGGGATACTGGAGCCTCCCGTTTTGGCCGGGAAACTACCGTATTTTACTTCTCTTTCCCGCCGTCCTCCCGTATTAGTATTTTCCCGTAAATCTCCCTTATATTATATAGTTGCTGGATAGTGTAGTGGTAAGATCGCCGCCTTTCACACGGGAGACCGGGGTTCGAATCCCGGTTGTGGCCAAAAATATATTTTATATATTTTATATATTTATATTATTTTATATTTCCTGTCTTAAAATGTAAGGGATACTGGAGCCTGGTTGCGGATGGCTCACGGCGGGTGCCGGAAAATTTCCTTTATTTTCAAATCCAAACCTTGACAGGTATGCTGCTGTTCCAAATCATGGGTGCATGTTACAAGTGCGGAGCATATTTTAACTTAGTACTAACTTAGCATCATATTTGATCTGATTCGACTGAATATCCCAGGTTTCCATCTCTCATGCATCTGGTGTGACGTGTTTTCAGACTCTCAGGCTGGCGCAAAGAAATCTTACGGGAATTGAACGTCTCACTCCGGCCAGCTGACCAAAGTTCGGTAACCTTGGTATTGTGTGTAGGAGATTCGCTATAACTATAATTTCGTTCTCCATTTACATGCCCGTAGTGTCTTTAAGTGTTATGTAGTTTTGCCTGAAACGCAAAAATAAAACAAAGCAATTAAAGCCGATCAGTGGCTCAAATTGTGCTGTAGCGATTGAAGAACTTTTGTCGGAAGTTGGATTCGAACTTGGGATGCCTTACTTGGGAGAACAGAATACCAGAATAGAGTAGGTTAAGTCCAGCCTTGGCTTCCAAGCTGACGTTTTTCTACATATGTGCTTGTGTATCATGGACAGTAAGAGGGGGCAGGCAAGGAGAGAATTTCTCTCTTTGGGGATCAATAGAGTGTTGTTATTATAACGTCTAAAAAGTATGATGGTCTGTCGATAAATCAATAAGAAAATAAATGAAGTCGTTTTCCGCGAACACGCCGAATTATAACTATAATTTCGTTCTCCATTTACATGCCCGTAGTGTCTTTAACCGGCTGCACAAACTGGATCCGCCTCCATTACGACACAACTTTGCCCTTATTGGCTTAAGAATTTAGTCACATACATGACGTATATCTGCTATTTCTCCCGAGAAGCAGGTAAAGCAGTGGTAACTGCTTTGTAGTTAATTTACCTGGTAAAATTAAGTTTAAATAAATGATATAAATACTGTAATAGTACTCGTGAGCTTTGTTTATTTGTTATTAGTTATTGTAATGTTGCGCTGCTTTATTTGTTTAATCGTCTAGTCTGTGGAGACATTCAAGTTAATCAAATAAGAATTGCACTGTACACTGTACATGACCATAAAAACTTTGTATCCTTGAAATAAATGTTTTTGATCTTTTCCTTGGCAGTTATCTTTTTACACAGGGCCTCTATGTACACGATAGTTTTTTTTTTCATGACTAACAGTATGGATCAGGAGTTGGTTATTGTAAAAGAAGTAATGTGCATGCAGGTGATATTTGTATAGATTTATCCACACCCTTGTAGCAGTGCTGCCATTGCAGTCAGATCTCGCAAACTAGGAGTATTAGTTGTCTTTATTTCTCTTTATTTCTTGACGCCAACCCTCTCCATTAATCCGGGCTTGGGACTGGCACCTACCTGAGCTGGCTTGCTCCCTTAAGTGGCTGGGTTAGGCTAAACTATATATATATATTTACCAAGACTACAATAAAACATCTCGAAATGTGTAGTCTAGCAAAACGCAGTTTAAAGAAGGTAGCCTACCTGGCGAAATTGCAAACAAATTAAGGGCGTTAGGCAGCCTTTAGATCCTACCCATCATGCACTGCAGTTTTTTGCTAATTCCTCAAATGGAAAACTGTCCATCCATCCATCCATTTTCCAAACCGCTTATCCTACTGGATCGCGGGGGGTCTGGAGCCTATCCCGGAAGCAATGGGCACGAGACAGGGAACAACTCAGGATGGCGGGCCAGCCCATCGCAGGGCACACTCACACACTATTCACTCACGCATACACTCCTATGGGCAATTTAGCAACTCCAATTAGCCTCAGCATGTTTTTGGACTGTGGGGGAAACCAGAGTACCCGGAGGAAACCCCACGATGACATGGGTAGAACATGCAAACTCCACACACATGTGACCCAGGTGGAGACTCGAACCCGGGCCCTAGAGGTGTGAGGCAACAGTGCTAACCACTGCACCACCATGCTGCCCCCTAAATGGAAAACCATTAAATACAAAAGGAAAACAAAAGTGCTGTAAGACTGTATACTTATGTGTATGTTAGTAAAGGCTGTAGCTGACACAACGGACCCCACTAATTAGAAAGGGGTAATTGTACACATGTGGCATCCAGTATGTTCTTCTATAACAGTTTTTAAAAAAAAAAAAAAACTCACATTACACAAATTGGCACTATCAAAACGAGGATTATGGGGAAAATGGGGACTGTGATGGAGATTACATACACGTAGGCATGGTATTTAGTTTTTTTTTAATCTGGTCACCTTCCAGAGTAATTGTAAACTAAAACCATCTTCACCCTATTTGATTCTTTATAAATGGACAATCAGTCGTGCAGTAAATGGGGGTATAGAGAGACACAGAGCTTGTCTAACAAGAAACCCTGGGAAGCTAACATTAATATGTATGGGTATGGATAGCAAAACCATTGATACAGATTACAGATTTATATCTCACCTGAACCCTGGCGGGCTCCGTGCCAATAGGGGTTGGGATTAGGGTTAGTTAACTTAAGTAGTAATATTGATGTGTATATTCTCCTATTCTCCAGTCAGTGAATCGTGAAACGTAATGTTAATATGTTTCTATACCTATATGTTCTGCTTAAAAACCCATAAAGGCAAGCACAGTGTTTAGACATTCTGTTACTTAGACTAGTAAACACTAAGATCCTTCAGCTTTCAATTAACCTGACACAACAGTCTAAACAACAAATGTGTGCCATGTCATTTGTCATCTTTACATCTTGTATCCTTTATATGGTAATTGGATTTTCAAGGTGGAATTGCAGGTCGATCATTTTAAGGATCTAGATGTAAACCTCCCTGGTGTTGCTTTAATATTTTTTTTGCACAATTTGCTTCACACACTTCCTCCAGCAGAGAAGCTTACAATACTACACCCCACCAAATGACTGGATGATGCCTTTTTATTTAAGGTCTGGCTGTGAGCCTCGATTACCGATACACTATCTTCAGGCTCCTGCCGGGATCAGTCAGTATGGTGGACCTTTGGAGGAATGGGTACAAAACCATCAGGAAAGTTTGCAGGTGCTTCAAGAGTATGTGAAGGCTTAGTTGGAGGAACAAGCCACACCACGAAATCGGAAACACAATGAGTTGGTTAATGATTAGGGGTTTGATGAAGGTCAGCTGGTGTGTTTGCGGAACCATGTTCGAGGTAAAATACAGGATCATTGGGATGCCTGTTTGTATATGGTAGTTCGGTGTCCCCAAGATCAGGGTGCAGTTTACTCTGCAACTCCAATGGAGGGGGACGGGGTTGTCCGTCAAGTTCACCGAACAGAGTTGCGTCCAGTACCACAGGGGGTTGTTATGTCAGGGGAAGATGTTCTGGTAATGTCTCCTGAGTCTGGGTTGCCCACAGGGGCAACAGAAATGGAATCGGATGAGGACTCTGTGGTTTTACGGGGACAGGGCTGGTGGGAGGGGTCGCAATAGAGCATCCACAAGTAGGCCTCGTATAATGGAGGAGGTTATGTCCCCCCCGAGGTGTAGAGACCAGTTAAACGTTCGGTGAGGTCCACCACTGGTCATCATACCAACCCTTATAAGTTACCACGGTCAGTGAATGATCGTTCGGTTGGGGAGGAAGACCAGTGGTTTGGGGATAGAATTCTTAGCTGTGATCGTTGGGTCATCAATTTCATTTTGGGGGATGGATTGTAGCCAGGCAATTATAGGCAGGTATAGGAACTGCAGTTCGGACTGGAGGCATAGCCGGGGCGAGATGGCTGTGCATGTTCCGATGGTAGGGCATATTGGCAAAGGAGCAGGCACGGGAAAGACAGGCAGGGTCCTGATAGATTTGGGGGAGCATCGGCGGGCATATTGAATTTGCAGTGTAGCAGCCTTTCTGTTTGCTTGTTTCAGGGGTGAACAATCTTATCCGCAAAGGGCCGGTGTGTATGCAGGTTTTCGCTGCAACTCCCTAATTAGATTTCTAATTAGAGGACTGATTAGCTGAAGAGTCCTCATACCTGGTTTTGAAGAGCTGACCTAAAGGTTACCCCAAAAACCTGTTTTTTTTTTGTTTGAATGGGGCAGTGAGTCATGGGGTAAACTACTGTTCTTTAGGGGTTTTCAAGGTGGAATTACGGGTCGATAATTTTAAGGATCAGGTTGTAAACCTCCCTGGTGTTGCTTTAATATGTTTTATCTGAGGTTGTATCGTGTATTATCAAGCCAGCCGGCTTAGTGGCCTCGGGAGCGGGGTTTAGTGGGAGCAGCTGGCTAGTTTTATTTTCTTTTTTGTTTGTGTCTTTTTCTTTGTTGTATGTATATTTTGGGTTCATTATTAGGCAGGCTGGGCCTTTTGGCACCTGTAGTCTGGGTGCTGGATTGCCCATAGGGGTCTTTTTTATTGCTGTGATTTGCTGTGTCATTCACTAGTGTGATTTGTGCTGGATGTGTTTTTAAGGTTGTGCTGTGGCGTGTACCTGAGCAAACTTTGGGCAACCTGTTCTCTTGTTGGCTTTATTGACAAAGGGTGGATTAGTCTAATTACGGCCTGCTACAAATAGCTGCATATAACGTATAAAAAAAATCACCTTATGGGTGCTCCGTAGGGTAGCAAGATCTTGAGTTTTTTTTACAGTACTCGGGTACGTTTTAAAATTTTCGACCAATCAGCAAACATTATTCTGACAGCATAGCTGGGAAACCAATGAAAAGTGAGTGCAACGTTCTAGAACTTGACTTCGGGTTGACGCTCCCTATAAAAGAGCTGGGTACTGCTTCAAGGCGTTCAGTTGGCGCTACCTCCTGATAGAGTAGCACTGTACGGCTCTTGTTCCGTAAAACAACATCAAAAGGATGAAAAAAAAAACAATATTTAAAGAAGACGAAAAAAATCAATTTTTAAAGAAGACGAAAAAAACATCGTCTAAAAAAATAAGCCAAAAAAATAATATCCGAAGAAGGAAAAACATGCAAAGTAAAAAAAAACAAACAAAAATAAAAAACAATATCCAAAGAAGAAGGAAAAAAACATCCAAAGGGAGAAAAGAAGAACTGAAGGGCCAACGAGGTAGGAGGAAATACAAATTTCGTTTCAGCACCGTTGGAGTGCCAAGCCGTGAAAAGCATTTGGCCAGAAGACAAGGTAAGTGTTGTATCTGTTATTTTAAAACAGCGCTTTTCAAAATGCTGCTTTATAATCGTTTGAGATCGTTAGCCAGTGTGACAGCTGAAGGCTTTTTGAGTTTACCAACATAAAGTTTTATTTCTGTATTAGGACATTGTCAGGAACAATGATGTGTTCATCGCTATGATGTGGTCAAAAAGCGATGCATTGAATCTTAGAAACATTTGTGATTTTTCAAACGATGCTTTTCCTTTTATTTAATCAGTAAAATTTCCATCGGTTTTATATAGTGCCCCTTGAAATATGTCTTTAGCTCATTTTCCGGGCATTTTACTAGAATGCATCCTGAGAAATACACAAGCTCTGCTGCATTTCCGTGCCTCGATGTTTAGTGCCGAGTATAATTGTTGCAGTTGCCTTTTATATATTCCATGAGACCTGTTGGTACCAAGAGAAGTGTGAGACTGTCAGGGTGAATTTATCATACAATCGCACGCATAAATACCTGAGGGTTGCCAGTCCTTTTGCGTTGTTACAGGAGGACTAGAGCTGACGAGTGTGTTTCTACACACTATCAAGGGCATTGTAGTACAGTTTTCTCAGGTGGGAGAATGCTGCCGATCTCCTATTTGACAATACAGCCCTTGATATATTAGAATATTACAGAACTAGAAGCCTTTTGCAAGGAAGAATGTGAGAAAATCCCAAGTACAAGAACTGAAAGCCTTTCAGCTGGCTATAAGAAGCGCTTGTAAGCTGTGATATCTGGCAGAGGAGGTGTTACTAAGTACTGATTACGTAGGGTGCCCAAACTTTTGCAGAGTGCCATAATAATGTTTTTATTTTGTAATTTTGTTCAATTTATGGCATAAAAAGTAACTATTCATCAATGTTTGCTGAAAATATTGTGTATTTTTCCCCCAGTTCCTAAAGAGACTGTATTAACTGATATTGTTGCTTTTGTAATTGAAAAGATGTTATTTGTCAAGGGGTGCCAAACCTTTGCATAAGACTGTACACAGTGTGTGTATGTGTTTATGTGAGTGTGTGTCTGTGTGTGTGTGTGTATATATATATATGTGTGTGTGTGTATATATTTCTGTATATGCATGTGTATATATATATTTATATATAGTTCACACACATTCAAACTTATTTGAATACACATTCAAAATTATTTTTATTATTATTATTTTCGTTTTTTTTTTTTTTTTTGTGTTTTAAAATTTTTTATTTTTGCAATGGAAATAAAAATAAAGCAGTCCTCCGTAGAGGAGGGGTGGTGGAGGGAATATATATATATATATACATATATATAAAATAATTGTCACACAACTGGGGTGACATGCCTATCCTGCTCACCCAATTTTAGTGCACTTTAGTTATGCATAATGACCTTCTAGTCTCGATACACCCATATATATATATGTATATATATATATAGTTTTTTTTGTTTTTTTTTTTTGCAATAGACAATAAAAATAACGCAGTTCTCCATAAAGGAGGGATGGTGGATGGAATATATATATACATATATATAAAATAATTGTCACACAACCTGGGTGACATGCCTTGCCTGCTCACCCAGTTTTAGTGCACCTTAGTTATTCATAATGACCATCTAGTCTCGATACACCCATAAATATATATGTATATATATATAGTTTTTTTTGTTTTTTTTTTGCAATAGACAATAAAAATAACGCAGTTCTCCATAAAGGAGGGATGGTGGATGGAATATATATATACATATATATAAAATAATTGTCACACAACTTGGGTGACATGCCTTGCCTGCTCACCCAATTTTAGTGCAACTTAGTTATCCATAATGACCAACTAGTCTCGATACACCCATATATATATATATATATATATGTACATATATATATAGTTTTTTTATTAGCAATAGAAAAGAAAAATAACGCAGTTCTCCGTAAAGGAGGGATGGTGGATGGAATATATATATATATATATATATATACATTTATATAAAATAATTGTCACACAACCTGGGTGACATGCCTTGCCTGCTCACCCAATTTTAGTGCACTTTAGTTATCCATAATGACCATCTAGTCTCGATACACCCATGAATATATATGTATATATATATATATATATATATATATATATATATATATATATATATATATATATATATAGTTTTTCTGTTTTTTTTTTGCAATAGACAATAAAAATAACGCAGTTCTCCGTAAAGGAGGGATGGTGGATGGAATATGTATATGCATATATATAAAATAATTGTCACACAACCTGGGTGACATGCCTTGCCTGCTCACCCAATTTTAGTGCACCTTAGTTATCCATACTGACCATCTAGTCTCGACACACCCATATATATATATATATATATATATATATATATATATGTATATATATAGATATTTTTTCTTTTTCTTGTGTTTTTTTTCCGCAATGGATATTAAAAATAAAGCAGTCCTCCGTAAAGGAGGGGTGGTGGAGGGAATATATATATACATATATATATAAAATAATTGTCACACAACCTGGGTGACATGCCTTGCCTGCTCACCCAATTTTAGTGCAACTTAGTTATCCATAATGACCAACTAGTCTCGATACACCCATATATATATATATATATATGTACATATATATAGTTTTTTTATTAGCAATAGAAAAGAAAAATAGCAGTTCTCCGTAAAGGAGGGATGGTGGATGGAATATATATATATATATATATATATATATATATATATATATATATATATACATTTATATAAAATAATTGTCACACAACCTGGGTGACATGCCTTGCCTGCTCACCCAATTTTAGTGCACTTTAGTTATCCATACTGATCATCTAGTCTCGACACACCCATATATATATATATATATATATATATATATATATATATATATATATATATGTATATATATATAGATATTTTTTCTTTTTCTTGTGTTTTTTTTTCGCAATGGATATTAAAAATAAAGCAGTCCTCCGTAAAGGAGGGGTGGTGGAGGGAATATATATATACATATATATATAAAATAATTGTCACACAACCTGGGTGACATGCCTTGCCTGCTCACCCAATTTTAGTGCAACTTAGTTATCCATAATGACCAACTAGTCTCGATACACCCATATATATATATATATATATGTACATATATATAGTTTTTTTATTAGCAATAGAAAAGAAAAATAACGCAGTTCTCCGTAAAGGAGGGATGGTGGATGGATATATATATATATATATATATATATATATATATATATATATATATATATATATATATATACATTTATATAAAATAATTGTCACACAACCTGGGTGACATGCCTTGCCTGCTCACCCAATTTTAGTGCACTTTAGTTATCCATACTGACCATCTAGTCTCGACACACCCATATATATATATATATATATATATATATATATATATATATATATATATATATATATATATATATATATGTATATATATATAGATATTTTTTCTTTTTCTTGTGTTTTTTTTTCGCAATGGATATTAAAAATAAAGCAGTCCTCCGTAAAGGAGGGATGGTGGATGGAATATATATATAAAATAATTGTCACACAACCGGGGTGACATGCCTTGCCTGCTCACCCAATTTTAGTGCACCTTAGTTATTCATAATGACCATCTAGTCTCGATACACCCATAAATATATATGTATATATATATAGTTTTTTTATTAGCAATAGAAAAGAAAAATAACGCAGTTCTCCGTAAAGGAGGGATGGTGGATGGAATATATATATATATATATACATTTATATAAAATAATTGTCACACAACCTGGGTGACATGCCTTGCCTGCTCACCCAATTTTAGTGCACTTTAGTTATCCATAATGACCATCTAGTCTCGATACACCCATGAATATATATGTATATATATATATATATATATATATAGTTTTTCTGGTTTTTTTTTGCAATAGACAATAAAAATAACGCAGTTCTCCATAAAGGAGGGATGGTGGATGGAATATGTATATGCATATATATAAAATAATTGTCACACAACCTGGGTGACATGCCTTGCCTGCTCACCCAATTTTAGTGCACCTCAGTTATCCATACTGACCATCTAGTCTCGACACACCCATATATATATATATATATATATATATATATATATATATATATATATATGTATATATATATATAGATATTTTTTCTTTTTCTTGTGTTTTTTTTTCGCAATGGATATTAAAAATAAAGCAGTCCTCCGTAAAGGAGGGGTGGTGGAGGGAATATATATATACATTTATATAAAATAATTGTCACACAACTGGGGTGACATGCCTTGCCTGCTCACCCAATTTTAGTGCACCTTAGTTATCCATAATGACCAACTAGTCTCGATACACCCATAAATATATATGTGTATATATATATATATATATAGTTTTTTTGTGTTTTTTTTTGCAATAGACAATAAAAATAACGCAGTTCTCCATAAAGGAGGGATAGTGGATGGAATATATATATACATATATATAAAATTATTGTCACACAACCTGGGTGACATGCCTTGCCTGCTCACCCAATTTTAGTGCACCTTAGTTATCCATACTGACCATCTAGTCTCGATACACCCATATATATATATATATATATATATATGTACATATATATAGTTTTTTTATTAGCAATAGAAAAGAAAAATAACGCAGTTCTCCGTAAAGGAGGGATGGTGGATGGAATATATACATACATATATATAAAATAATTGTCACACAACCTGGGTGACATGCTTTGCCTGCTCACCCAATTTTAGTGCAACTTAGTTATCCATAATGACCAACTAGTCTCGATACACCCATAAATATATATGTATACATATATATATATATATATAGTTTTTTTATTTTTTTCGTAATGGACAATAAAAATAACGCAGTTCTCCGTAAAGGAGGGATGGTGGATGGAATATATATATACATATATACATTTATATAAAATAATTGTCACACAACCTGGGTGACATGCCTTGCCTGCTCACCCAGTTTTAGTGCACCTTAGTTATCCATACTGACCATCTAGTCTCGATACACCCATAAATATATATACTGAACAAAAATATAAACGCAACACTCTTGTTTCTGCTCCCATTTTTCATGAGATGGACTTAAAGACCTACAATTCATTCCAGATACACAATATTACCATTTCTCTCAAACATTTCTCACAAATCAGTCTAAATGTGTGATAGTGAGCACTTCTGCTTTGCTGAGATAATCCATCCCACCTCACAGGTGTGCCACATCAAGATGCTGATCTGACATCATGGGTAGTGCACAGGTGTACCTTATACTGCCCACAATAAAAGGCCACCCTGGAATGTGCAGTTTTTTGCTTTATTGGGGGTCTGGGGACTCAGAACCGGTCAGTATCTGGTGTGACCACCATTTGCCTCATACAATGCAACACATCTTCTTCGCATAGAGTTTATCAGATTGTCAATTGTGGCCTGTGGAATGTTGGTCCACTCCTCTTCAATGGCTGTGCGAAGTTGTTGGATATTAGTGGGAACTGGTACACGCTGTCGTATACGCCGGTCAAGCACATCCCAAACATGCTCAACGGGTGACATGTCCGGTGAGTATGCTGGCCATGCAAGAACTGGGACATTTTCAGCTTCCAAGAACTGTGTACAGATCCTTGCAACATGGGGCCGTGCATCATCTGTCTGAGTGGCTGGTCTCAGACGATCTTGGAGGTGAACCTGCTGGATGTGGAGGTCCTGGGCTGGTGTGGTTACACGTGGTCTGCGGTTGTGAGGCCGGTTGGATGTACTGCCATATTCTCTGAAACGCTTTGGAGACGGCTTATGGTTGAGAAATGAACATTCAATGCACGAGCAACAGATCTGGTTGACATTCCTGCTGTCAGCATGCCAATTGCACGCTCCCTCAATGCTTGTGGCATCTGTGGCATTTTGCTGTGAGACAAAACTGCACATTCCAGGGTGGCCTTTTATTGTGGGCAGTATAAGGTACACCTGTGCACTACCCATGATGTCAGATCAGCATCTTGATGTGGCACACCTGTGAGGTGGGATGGATTATCTCAGCAAAGCAGAAGTGCTCACTATCACACATTTAGACTGATTTGTGAGAAATGTTTGAGAGAAATGGTAATATTGTGTATCTGGAATGAATTGTAGATCTTTAAGTCCATCTCATGAAAAATGGGAGCAAAAACAAAAGTGTTGCGTTTATATTTTTGTTCAGTGTATGTATATGTATACATATAGTTTTTTTTGTGTTTGTGAAAACGGGTCTTTAATCGGGGAAACGGAGCGGGTAGAGCAGGACGGAACGCAGGCATTGACAAACTACAATGACGGACAGGGCAAACAGGTAAGACCAGGACTTAAAATAGGTCATGACTAATCAAAGTAATCGGGCAAAGCAGGAGACGATCAGGGAAGCACACGTGGGTAATCAGGGGGCGTGGCACACACGAGGAGCGGACAAGCCGGGCATATATGTATATCTATATAAAACCTCATTAATGAGGGACAGGGAACAGAACGGACAGACAGAACTGGCACAGGGGAAGGAGCCAGGACAAGACTTGACATAAGACAGGAAAGGCAGAGAAACAGATCAGAAAGGGGGACACGGAGGGAACAGGCAGGACAAAAGGACCGGGAGTGAACGAAGGGAACATCGGGGAAAGAGGAGCAGAAGCCAGAGGGACGAGGGACAAAGAGAGGAGGGACAGAGACAGGAGGAACAAAGCGAGGGGGAGCAGAGGCAGGAGGGACAAAGACGGGAGGCCAGGGAGAGAAGGAGGGGGAACCAAGAGGAGCCCGAGGGAGACCCAGCGGGCGACGGGAGGCAGCCGGAAGGGCTGCAGGCGGCCGGGAGGCCGGAGCCGGAGGGGCCGAGGAGACGGGGTGAGGGACAGACGCAGGGACGAAGGAGGGAGTCGGAGGGGAGACCAGGGAAGGGGACGAAGGAGCTGGAAGGGACCCTGGCGAGGGCAAGGAGAGAGGGGGAGCCGCAGCAGACGGCGACGTCCTCCGACACGCCAGAGCGGGAGGACCAGCAGGCGAATGAGGAGCCGCCGTCGGGGGGCCCGCAGGCAACCGATAAGACGCCGGAGGAGGGACCGAGGCAGGGCGACGATGGCCGCGGAGGGGGACCCGCAGACGACAGCCGACCCGGAGGGCCAGGACCCGCAGGTGCCGACCAAGCCCTAGCGCCGGCGAGGGAGGGCGAGCCAGGGGGCTGGGCGGGTGGGACCCCAGCCGTGCGTCTGTGTCCTCTCCCCTTATGGGACACAGACATAAGGACCTGCGGCCGGGGTCGGGCTCGTCGGGGTGAGGGTACCAGAGTCACAGGGGGAGAAGGGACTGGAGTGGGGCCAGGGACTGGAGCTGCAGGCTGCAGAGGGAGCGCCTGCCCGGGAGCTGCAGGCAGGGAAAGCGCCTCGGACGTGGGCGCGGTAGCTGCAGGCAGCGGAGACGGCTGCTCGGGCTCTGGGGCCGCAGGGGGCACTTATTTTATTATATAAAATAAGTGTCACACAACCGGGGTGACATGCCTTGCCTGCTTGTGGGATGAGGAAGACTCAGGGACTGGAAATGGGATTAAAACTGAAGATGTGCTCATTCCTTTGTGTATTTACAAATTTTCCTTCCGTCAGACATGAGGAGTTTGCTGCTATATTTGGCACTAATAGAGATTCTGATGCTGCTATTTTTATTGTCTATTAGTTTGTTATTATTTACAAGTTCTGTTGTGTTTTTGCATTTTTCTCTTCTGGTTAATTAACTGCTGTCTGTTTGCTGTGAAGTATGAGTGTGGTGAGTAAGACTCAGGGACTGGAAGTGGGATTACAACTAAAGATAACATGCTTATTCCTTTTTGTATTGTTTACAAATTTCCTTCCGTCAAACATGAGGAGTTTGCTGCTATATTGTGCACTAACAGAGATTCTGATGCTGCTATTTTTATTGTTTATAAATGTGTTATTGTTTCCAAGTTGAGTATTCAATAAATGCTAAATTGAGAAATTTTGTGTATCGTTTGTTATTATTAGTGTGATATTTTACCATGCAAATAGAGGGGAAAACGTCCAATTATCGGCCAAAAAAAATCAGCAGCATATATCGGCCATCGCCTGACCCTTGACTTGAAAAACCCATATCGGTCGACCTCTAGTAACAGTACATTCTGTCCAATTCATCCATCGAGTTAAGTCACACACCCACTTGAGGGGGCACTCCGGCAGACGTGAGGATGGGGATGTTCTTTCCGCTATAACATCCACTGCAGAAGTACATCTCGCTCCTGTTCACAGGGCTTACTTCAATGATGAAGCAGGGCTGGTTGTCTGGACAAGAAGTTGTCCTGCTGCTGGGTCTCGGTGCCGTTTTTCCACCTAAGCTTGAAGGTGGAAATGTGTTCCAACTTGGTCCCTGGGACTGCAGCATAGCCAAACATCGCGAGCAGCGTCGGCCACACCCACCACCAGAACCATCACACCGTCCTATACACATAAAGAAGAACTAAAACATAGAGTGTTGTGACAATCTATGCGTTAATGTTTGGCAGCATAGGTGATTCATTAAAATTATACCGAAGAATGGAAAATGTGATATTTAGAATATTTTTTGCCATTTAGTAGCTAATTTAAGCACTTACCCAATGCCTCAATTTGTTTTAGGTCAGTAATGTCTGAGCCAAAAGAATGAATGTATGAATTTAATACAATTCACCCACTCCCACCCACACACAAATCTGAAATTCAATTTAAGACACTTCTTAAACATTAGTGCATTAACAAAAAAGGAAAATCTTAAGAGATTCAGTAGGATTTTCTATGTTAGACTTAAGCTAATAGTTCAATAGTTTTTACATATTTCAATATACCAATTTGACTTTAATGTTGAAACAGATGCTAAAACATGGAATAATTTCATAACTAGAGAAACATGTTATTCACAAACACTAGCAAAGGTAGCTTATAGTTAAGCTTACTTAAGTCAGCAAGTCAGGCTACAGTGTGTAAGAATAGTCGTAAACGATAATTTGTCTCAGTCTTACATGACAGAATAAGTAAACAGAAAATATAAAATGGCTGAAACAGCGTCATTAACGCCAGCTACAGTAGAGGCGCAGAAAAGGTGTCATGACTGAAGTATTCCCAAACTCTGGAAGACCGTATGCGAGCCTTTTTTGCCGCGTGTTTCTCCAGAGGCTCCGGAGCTCCGCTGGTTGAGACAGCCATGTTGGTTCATGTGCAGGGGGACGAGCGGCAAATTTCTTTTTTGCAGGGTGGTAGGTGATGTCTCATTAATATTTATGAGAGAAGTGCTACATGATTGGCCAGTGCATGCCAGTGCATGCCCAAAATGGTGCGGCACTGCATCCAAGCCTGCGGCACTCAGAGTCACAAATACAGTGGAAACCATTTGTAGTAATTACGTCTGTCTGGCTGATTTCCAACTAATTGATATTTGTATATTTATTACATGAATATAAGGTAATATAAGGTAATAGAAGAGGTATTTAATGGTTTTCCATCTGAGGAATTTGCAAAAAACTGCAGTGCATGATGGGTCGGACCTAAAGGCTGCCTTAACGTCCTCATCTGTATGACGACATACATCAAGACTAGGAAGGTGCATAATGTTCATGTCTGGTTGCGTTTGTTGGTCCAGAAAGTAATTCAATTTCGCCATGTAGGTTACGTTCTTAAAAACTGCTTGGATATAGCCCGATTATATGCTGTGGGCCTTTTAATTTCTTTGTTTACCAGGTAGGCTACCTTCTTTAAACTGCGTTTTGTTAGACTACATATTTAGGGAGGTCTTTATAAATTTATAGTAGTCTTCATAAATATGTGCATAGTTTAGCCTAACCCAGCCACTTAAGGGAGAAAGCCAGCTCAACTAGGTGTCGGTCCCAAGCCCGGATTAATGGGGAGGGTTGGCGTCAAGAAATAAAGAGACTGTATCTTCACTGCATGACTGATGTCAAAATGTGTGAAATATGTGGTTGTATTAATAAATGCATTAAAGTAGGTTAATGATTCTGTGCTGTCTAAATTGTATAGAAAATTTCTACGTATAGCCAAACAAATCTCCTCCTGTTTGAAAAGGCATAGAAAAAGCAATTTAGCCACTAAAACTTTACAGTTTTTGTGAGGGACAGTCGAATTCTCTCGTTTCTCTCGTCAAGTTTTTTTGTGATCCTGCACCTACACTTTGCCGGCCCCAGGAGGATGGGCTCCCCCTTTGAGTTTGGTCCCTCCCAAGGTTTCTTCCTTCTTGGGAGTTTTTCCATCCTATCGGCGCCTATGGCTTACTCACTGGGGGCTTTGGGTGGGCATGATATAAAGCAAAGCATTTTCCCTCCCAGTTTCCTCCTCTGGTCCACATTGCAGGACCATCAGCCATCAGAAACAGTCAGACGGTCTCCTTCAGCTTCTTTAGTGTCCTTGGAAGCCAAGGCAGTTTTAGGTCTGAGAAGAGGTTTATCAGAAGGACACATATTACGTCGTTTGTCCTGAAATGTAACATGGGGAGGAAAAGTTAAGCGGTTTAGTCAGATTGGAGTCGTTTATTCAGCAGTGGCAGCGCCAGTGACTTAATGCTACAGGTGCTATAGGGGAGTGAGATTATTTAGACCGGGTGCTTTAGCTTTTCAGCTTATGTAGATGGTGTATAGAAGCACACAGCACGATAAGCTACAGCATGGATAAAATAGGATAAAATATGAAATTCTAACGTCTAGCTCACAGAGCCTCTATGTGTACTTTGAAGAAAAAATACACTACAAGTATGCTGTAAAAACCGCAAAAATGTCTTACACAATATACAGATTTTACAGATAGTTAAAGAAAAAATGAAACCAATATTTTGGGGGTGCTGTGGGGGTACTATGGTCATTGGAGGAGGAGCTAGAGCCCCCCCCCCCAAGCTTTTCCTTGGTGCTGCCACTGTTGTTCAGATTAAAAGTAACATTGTCATTAATAAACAGTACTCTGATCAAATTTTTGCATGTACAAACACAATCAAAGTTTAACCACATGTTTAGACACAATTCACACACCTGTTACATTTCCATAATGCTAAGACTCTCTACACTTACTTCATCCACTTTCTTGTTTGGTACACAGTCATTTGATGGATGTGTAAGATCATTACCAGACCGTCTGCTGCAAACTCTACAGTTAATGAATGGCTGCAAAAACACACAGACACACAAAAACAGTATTTAAAGAGTGGTGGGCAATAAATACAGTGAGAGAAGGTGTAGTAAAGATATATCTAATGATTTAAGGCAGAGCTGCTGGAGTGCAGGGTTTAATGACACAGAACAATTTTAGAGGAAAGAGCTTCCAAAGCAGGGTCACCATAAGGCTATATTATACAAAGCAAGTTCATCTAAAAGTATGAACAACAAATCCCGTTTAACTGAACACTGCTCTGTATTAAAATACTGTCCTCCGATCAAGCTAAGTGGTCCTGTAGTTCACTATTTAAAGAGGTAAATTTAAAGGGTAATTCACACTGCACATCTACCCTGCTCTGACCAGGTTTAATTACTGGCTTTCTAATTAAAACAAGAGTTAAGTCCTGCCCTTTCACCACAAAACACCACACTGCCATTTAAGGCTGATTTCAACAATGAGTTTTAGTTAACCTGGCTCGATTGAGTTAACTCTGGGTATGTAAAACCCGCTTTGTAGTACAGCCCACAGGTCTTTAAATAAGGCCAGCTAGGGTTCATAGCTCGAAGCATAATCTACAGGTCACCCCTCAGATGATTAGCATTTGCTTCTGCCTGGTAATCCAGCCTTTAAGCCTGTAAACCTACTAAAATTTGAGAATAAGGTGAAGGAACTGGCTCTTTGAGGCCACCTATGTATTTGTTACTTTATTGTTGGCTAACTTTCCCCCGCAGGGCATCAAAAAAGTTAACATGAACCTAAATTAATTTGCTAACTGATATGTCCAATGCTCACAGTCACAGTGACTCTTTACTTACCCTCTTGTCCATGAAAATACAGTCAGCCCGATGGTCTGTTGCAGTTGACTTTGGACATTTTGTTGCTCTCAAGAGAATCTCAATGTCAATGTATTCACTGCTGATCTAAATCACATAAACACGTTATATACAAAATTGCCTACAACTGTTTTAAAGGCAATATAACAAACAATAATCACCCAAAAAATGGCAAACTGTCACAGACTTGACTGCAGCAGATTCAGAGAGAAACTGTGAGAAGGTAAAATTGACCAGGGCTGAGATATACAACCATCACTTTCATTGTGAAGAGACATTAAGCATCATATGCATTGAAATTAAAACATCAAAATCAATGTGATACTCATTAGTTCAGCTTGCAGATGATGAAAGTTTCACACTTTTGTAAACACTTTCTCAGCAGTTACCTTCGGACGGCCCTGGATGTTATAGAAATTCATGTGCTGACGGGTTCCTTGATGAGCATTTTCGACTGCGAGTTTAATGGCCGTCTTGTGAGTGCAGGGAGACTGTGGTAATCTTGCTGGGCCTCTGTGGAGATAAGCAGAGCTCCATAAGCCAAAACCAGAAGCAGCAGGCGGGTCATCTTCCTCTCAGCTTTGAAGGGAGAAGCAGGACTGAGGACACTGATCTGTGGTCCCCTTATCCAGCACGTCCAGGGGCGTGTCCTTCACTCGAAACAAACAGACCTTTGAACAACATTGGAAAACTCTTCAGGATGAATTGAGGCAGGTGGTCAAGTGGGTTTATTGTTATTTCAGCAATATACACAGTACACAGTGAAAGGAAACATTGTTCCTCCTGGACCACGGTGCAACACAAAGAAGAAAAACAGAAACAACACAAGATGACACAAGTGCGGGCAAGATAGAACTATACAGAGTGAAAGGAGCACAAACAGAGGGAGAAAGTGCAAGATAAACACAAGAGCAACAATACAATACTACAGGACAAGACAGCGCAGTCAAGAACACAGAGTGCAGCCAGAGCTAACCTGAATAGGGGCATCAAGGTTGCCAGGCAGGCAGAGAAACAGAAAATAGAGGTCTACTTCACATACAACAACCCACAGTGGGTGTGGCAGGGAATACAACACATTACAAACTTCAAAGGCAACAACACCGTCACTGTTAACAGCAACGCCCTTTTAGCAAAGGAGCTAAACAGCTTCTTTGCTCGTCTGGAGGAACACAGAGCAGACATAGCCACACTGCCCCCTCCCCCAATCTCCAGCACTCACAGACTCCCTCTGCAGGAACACCACGCGAGAAGGCACATTGCATCTCTAGGTGTGTGGAGTTTAAGACAAGGCAAGTGATGCTACGATAATATAATTCCTTGGTAAGACCCCACCTAGAATATTGTGTGCGGGTTTGGTTACCATACCTTAAGAAGGACATTGCTGCCTTGGAAAAGGTGCAACGTAGGGCAACGAGAATGATTCCTGGTCTTAGAGGAATGTCTAATGAGGAGAGGTTAGCTGAGCTGAATCTGTTTAGCCTCGAGCAAAGGAGACTAAGGGGGGACATAATCCAGGTGTTTAAGATTCTAACAGGTCTGGATGCTGTTCAGCCAAATGGCTATTTCAATGTTAGTTTAAATACCAGAACTCGTGGCCATAAGTGGAAATTAGCTGGAGAACATTTTAAAACGAATTTGATGAAGCATTTCTGTACACAGCGTGTAGTTAGAGTATGGAATAGTCTTCCTGTTATTGTAACACAAGCTAAAACCCTGGGTTCTTTTAAATCAGAGCTAGATAAGATTTTTGAGCTATTAGCTAAGTTCTCCTCAAAGGAGCTTGATGGGCCGAATGGCCTCCTCTCATTTGTAAATCTCTTTGGTTCTTATGAGTCAGCTTACAGAGATGAGGTCCAGAAACTGATAGGTTGGAGTTCAGCAAACAATTTGGCACTAAACAGCACAAAGACAAAGGAATCACTGACTTCAGGAAGGATGGAGGCGACACTGGCCTGCCTAGATGGATGGATGGATGTTTTTATTGACATTGTAAGTACAATGAGATTTAGTTTGGAACGCGCCAGCAGCTACACAGTATATTTACAATTATATAGATTGTGAGGCATAAAATAAGGTGTGAGTAATATAACATAACGACATAATATAAGTAATCATTAATTAATCATTACAGATGGTATGAGGTGTGAACCGCTAGGCTGCTATGGCATGTTTGGTATCAAACCGATGGAAAATCACTCCAGTTTCCAAATCTGGTCAGTGGTTACCACGAAAGTGAATATATCAAAAGTTACACCAGCCTAACGAAAATCATCAATACAAGGGAAATCACTCTGGTCATAAATCTCAAAAGGACTGATACAGACCCCCTTCCGAAAGCCCGCCAAATGGATGGTCAGCCATTGGTCCAGGAGTCGAATTCCTGGTCACTCCTATTCACGAACTTTACACTATAAAACCTGGCACCTCAGAACAAAGCCAGGAGAGGAGAAACAGAAGGGAGGAGAAAACAAAAGACCATCAGCACGAAGAGAGGCAGAGAACATCAGCCCAAGAGAAGAGAAGCCCACAAGAAGCCCTCCTGAAGCCTATCAGTGAAGACCCAGCTGGACAGAGAACTGCAACCAAGCCCAAGCTTCACCAGGAGAGGGAATCAGAGGGGCTCCACTCCAACAACCGCTGCAAACACCGCGCCTCCCTGAGTGCCATCACCCATCAGCTCATCAGCCTCCGCAACCAACTGCCAAGACCCCCCCCCCCCCCACTCTGCAACCAAGTAAACAAACTTCCTTTCATTTATAACAACCTAAACTCCTATTCACCTGCTATATTACTTTAGGACAGTATTTCCACAAATTGCTTGCTTTGCAGAACAGTATTTTCCCTTTTAAGGTTACTCATTTTAAATCTGGTCATTGCATTTTCATGATTACATTGTTTGTGTCCACTCCGTTATTTCGTGTTTATTGTTTGTTAGGTGTAATGTCTGTCTTATGTTAGTTATAGGAATAAATGCATGTCTTTTACACAACTTCAGCCTCCGTTCATTGAGTGCTCACAAGAATCCCTGCCTGTGCGATCTACGCTCTGAAACCTCAAATTCGCCTGAAATATCGCGAGACTCTCTCTCATTGGCCGTGAGGGGAGCTTCGCTACCGATCGTTTACATTACCTGGTGACGCAGCTCGTTGGACAAGCCTTCTATTCTAACCCAGGTTATTACGTGATACTGGTTATTAATGAGTTCCATTTAAGTCACACATTAACAGACTCACGGTGTTTCGCAATTGAGTTTGAGCCGACCATTCAGCATAAAAATTGGTTAATAATCACAAGGCACAAGGTTTAAACTTATTCTGAGCACACAATTTAAACTTTTTATGACCGAACGTGCAGTGAAGAAGCGCTACTGTCAACTGGTTGCAAAAGTCGCACTCATGGCAATCTGAAGGCATTTAAGCGGGATCATATGGGCTTATTATAGTTATTTTTATTTCTATTATTAGTAGTTATATTATTTTGTTTTATTTTCGGTGATTTCATTGTAGTTCTTTCGTATTAAACTGCAGTAAACTTTAACCCTATGTCTGACGAGATTCTCAGATGTAGCGCTTTGTTTCCAGGTTCAATTCGGACGAGTGTCTCCGTTTCTATATATCCTGGGAGAGATCTCTCTATTAGCGAACGGGAATACTTGTTATGAGGTTCTAACCTAAATTATGTTGCGCTTGGACATAAGACCGATAGCTTAGTTACCTATCAGGATCATACTCGTATGTGTGTGCCTGCTTTAGACAAAGCAAGTTTAACACAACTTTGCGCTGTGAGCCAAGTGTGTGTCATTTAGAAATTGGGAGTCTCCTGTGCTTGAGACCCGCCGTGGTTAAGCACCATTTGCGACGAGATATAGTGCACTCACAATTTAAATCTGTCGCCGTAACGCGTGCGCCGTCTCGCTTCAGTAATTGTTTTAAGGGGTTTTATACTGTGCAAGGCACAGAAGAAGGCCACAAGCAGCATGCGCATGCATTAAATGTGTGTGTCACTCATCTAGCGTCGGCAACCGCCTAGCTATATCTTTGGTTACCTCTAGTGGTCAGGCATAGAACTACCACTCCATTTCGAAATTGCGCCTCTAGTGGCCAGGCATAGAACTACCACTCAATTTCGATATTGCGCCTCTAGTGGCCAGGCATAGAACTACCACTCCATTTTGATATTGCGCCCCCGGTGGTCAGGCATAGAACTACCACTCCATTTCGATATTGCGCCCCCGGTGGTCAGGCATAGAACTACCACTCCAGTTCGAAATTGCGCCTCTAGTGGTCAGGCATAGAACTACCACTCCATTTCGAAATCGCGCTTCTAGTGGTCAGGCATAGAACTACCACTCCATTTCGATATTGCGCCCCCGGTGGTCAGGCATAGAACTACCACTCCATTTCGAAATTGGGCTTCTAGTGGTCAGGCATAGAACTACCACTCAATTTTGAAATTGCGCTTCTAGTGGCAAGCCATAGAAGTACTACTCCATTTCGAAATCGCGCCTCTAGTGGTCAGGCATAGAACTACCACTCCATTTCGATATTGCGCCCCCGGTGGTCAGGCATAGAACTACCACTTCATTTCGAAATTGCGCTTCTAGTGGTCAGGCATAGAACTACCACTCAATTTTGAAATTGCGCTTCTAGTGACAAGCCATAGAACTACTACTCCATTTCGAAATCGCGCCTCTAGTGGTCAGGCATAGAACTACTATTCCATTTCGAAATCGTGCCTCTAGTGGTCAGGCATAGAACTACCACTCCATTTCGAAATTGCGCCTCTAGTGGCCCGGCATAGAACTACCACTCAATTTCGATATTGCGCCTCTAGTGGCCAGGCATAGAACTACCACTCCATTTTGATATTGCGCCCCCGGTGGTCAGGCATAGAACTACCACTCCATTTCGATATTGCGCCCCCGGTGGTCAGGCATAGAACTACCACTCCAGTTCGAAATTGCGCCTCTAGTGGTCAGGCATAGAACTACCACTCCATTTCGAAATCGCGCTTCTAGTGGTCAGGCATAGAACTACCACTCCATTTCGATATTGCGCCCCCGGTGGTCAGGCATAGAACTACCACTCCATTTCGAAATTGGGCTTCTAGTGGTCAGGCATAGAACTACCACTCAATTTTGAAATTGCGCTTCTAGTGGCAAGCCATAGAAGTACTACTCCATTTCGAAATCGCGCCTCTAGTGGTCAGGCATAGAACTACCACTCCATTTCGATATTGCGCCCCCGGTGGTCAGGCATAGAACTACCACTTCATTTCGAAATTGCGCTTCTAGTGGTCAGGCATAGAACTACCACTCAATTTTGAAATTGCGCTTCTAGTGACAAGCCATAGAACTACTACTCCATTTCGAAATCGCGCCTCTAGTGGTCAGGCATAGAACTACTATTCCATTTCGAAATCGTGCCTCTAGTGGTCTGGCATAGAACTACCACTCCATTTCGAAATTGCGCCTCTAGTGGCCCGGCATAGAACTACCACTCAATTTCGATATTGCGCCTCTAGTGGCCAGGCATAGAACTACCACTCCATTTTGATATTGCGCCCCCGGTGGTCAGGCATAGAACTACCACTCCATTTCGATATTGCGCCCCCGGTGGTCAGGCATAGAACTACCACTCCAGTTCGAAATTGCGCCTCTAGTGGTCAGGCATAGAACTACCACTCCATTTCGAAATCGCGCCTCTAGTGGTCAGGCATAGAACTACCACTCCATTTCGATATTGCGCCCCCGGTGGTCAGGCATAGAACTACCACTCCATTTCGAAATTGGGCTTCTAGTGGTCAGGCATAGAACTACCACTCAATTTTGAAATTGCGCTTCTAGTGGCAAGCCATAGAAGTACTACTCCATTTCGAAATCGCGCCTCTAGTGGTCAGGCATAGAACTACCACTCCATTTCGATATTGCGCCCCCGGTGGTCAGGCATAGAACTACCACTCCATTTCGAAATTGCGCTTCTAGTGGTCAGGCATAGAACTACCACTCAATTTTGAAATTGCGCTTCTAGTGACAAGCCATAGAACTACTACTCCATTTCGAAATCGCGCCTCTAGTGGTCAGGCATAGAACTACTATTCCATTTCGAAATCGTGCCTCTAGTGGTCAGGCATAGAACTACCACTCCATTTCGAAATTGCACCCCCGGTGGTCAGGCATAGAACTACCACTCCATTTCGATATTGCGCCCCCGGTGGTCAGGCATAGAAGTACCACTCCATTTCGATATTGCGCCCCCGGTGGTCAGGCATAGAACTACCACTCCAGTTCGAAATTGCGCCTCCAGTGGTCAGGCATAGAACTACCACTCCATTTCAAAATCGCGCCTCCAGTGGTCAGGCATAGAACTACAACTCCATTTCGATATTGCGCCCCCGGTGGTCAGGCATAGAACTACCACTCCATTTCGAAATTGCGCTTCTAGTGGTCAGGCATAGAACTACCACTCAATTTTGAAATTGCGCTTCTAGTGGCAAGCCATAGCAGTGCCACTCCATTGAAATTGCACCTCTAGTGGTCCGCCATAGTAGGTTAACAACATCTGAGTTGGGTCTCTGGTGGTCAACTGCGGTGATACAACACGCATAATTGGACACACAGGTTCTTGCCTGAAAGCAGGAATCAACTTCACAGACTAAATCAGTTTGATCACAATACATTAACATCCAATTAGGTTATTGTTGCATAACTAATTGATGTTTACAATTGAATAAGAAACACAATTCATTTGGTTTGATTCCCGTTTAACCTTTTTGATTTATTTTAGGTTTTATTTCACCTTATGCTTTCATTCATTCCATCTCCCCCAACAAGGGGACTTGCATAGAAGTTCAACCACTATTAACAACAGTAAACCAGTTACGTACACAATCCCATCAGGAAGTCGTTTGGATGTGATCAGTTGAGCCCTTCGGGTGCTGGGTGCTTACCATTCGCTCTCTGTTGGTTGAGCTTGTCTGTGGCTCTGCTGTCACTGCTTGTGATCGTACAGTTTGTCAGAACCGAAGGGGAGTTCTCAGCAATTGGATGCCCAAAAGCGTGTCAGCCCGGCTACACCCACTGACTCATTACGGGCAAGGCTGACAGGTACCTCAGGCGGTCATTACAACTTTTGAGCAGGACTTCGTTTAGGGTGAGTTCTGAGAACGGCCCTAGCTTGGACTCTCACTAGGGTGGGTGATACCTGAAGGCAATTTTGCCAGCCGATAAGCTCCACCTGGGTTGTCTCAGTTGTGCATACAGAATACGCCCTTCCAAGTTAACATTGCTGGGGATCGGGGGAGTGGAAGCCGGACTCAGGCTTGCTTGGCTGGGAGAATGATTCCTGGTCTTAGAGGAATGTTTAATGAGGAGAGGTTAGCTGAGCTGAATCTGTTTAGCCTCGAGCAAAGGAGACTAAGGGGGGACATAATCCAGGTGTTAAATCTGGTCATTGCATTACATTTTTTTTGTATCCACTCCTTTATTTCGTGTTTATTGTTTGTTAGGTGTAATGTCTGTCTTATGTTAGTTATATCCATCCATCCATTTTCCAAACTGCTTATCCTACTGGGTCGCGGGTGGTCCGGAACCTATCCCGGAATGTGGAATGGGCACGAGGCAGGGAACAATCCAGGATGGGGGGCAGCCCATCACAGGGCACACTCACACACAAATCGTGATTATATTATTGCACTATACTGTATAAATAAAAAGTAAACTTAATACCAGTTGTGGTAATAAAGTGCACAGAGAGTAAGAGAGAGTAGGGTTTCACATAAACGTATGTTCATTAGCATTTAGTATTCTGATGGCTTTGGGGTTAGAAGCTCTTATTAAATCTGGTTGTTCTGCAATGCATACTGCGGTAACGTTTACCAGAGGGCAGAAGTTCAAACATCTCATGTGCTAGGTGCGTGGGATCTTTTTTAAATATAATTATGCATATGTAGAACTAGGGATATGATCCTGTTAAGTATGATAGTTCTGTCTCATTATTGCAGGATCGACATCCATAGTAACTGTGGTGATCTATCCATTTGTGTGCATGTCTGTGTGTGTGTGTGCGAGCGGGTATACCTATCCTACCCCATAGCGTGATAAATACCTGTTTTTTTTTTCCCTTATGGGGACCACGAAACTGAAAACCAGGAAAACTCTATTTTATAAAAATCTGTGACTGCTGTGGAAAAACTAAAAATGCAAAACCTCTTTTATTTTGCTTGGTTACTTATGGTTATGGTTAGGGCAGGGTGGGGGTTAAGATTGTCATAGTTAGCGTTAGCATTTATCCAATAGAAGTCAATGAGCGGGCCCCATAAGGATAGGTATACCCTATGTGTGTGCATGTGTGTGTTTGTCCCATATTGCCTGGGCTTCAGGATACCTCATAACCCGGAACTTCATCAGAAGTAGTTAGAAAATGGATGAATGGATGGATGGATGGATGGATGGATGGATGGATGGATGGATGGACAGATCAATAAAAGTACAGAACATCCATTTTACAAAGAACCATCAACACTAAATGTATGCACTGGTCATGCTCCTGGAAATTAAACTTCTTTTCTGAAAAGCAGCATGTTCATAAATTAGCTGCTGTTATACCTTGGGGGAACAAATGCAGATGAAATTGTAAAACAAACTGCAGTGGCAAAACAGTTCTGGCTGCCTGTGCTGCCCTGCCTGCCCGCCCTCCTGCCCATTACGTCCTGCCTGTGCCACCCTCCTGCCTGCCCTCCTGCCTGTTTACGTCTTTCCTGTGTGCCCTGCTGCCAGTTATTCTGTATTTACATCCGGACTTAACTAATTGAACCATATAAACCATATAAATCAGGACTTTGTTAACGTGACTTCTGACCTGTGGAGGATGGGCTCCCCCTTTCACTCTGGTTCCTCCAAAGGTTTCTTACTATGACTGAGTTTATCCTTGCCAATGTCGCTTTCTAATTTTTCAGGCTAGATCTTGCTCACTGGGACAATTGGGCAGGGACAAAGTAAAGTGCTTTGAGACAATGTAAGGCTATGAAAATGTACTATACAAAATAAAGTGAATTGACTTGAGTAATGTGGCACAAAGCAACCCTTCTTTGCCACAGGAAATGTCTGGTGCAATTTCTTTTTTAATTGTACATGTCAATTGCATAATACCCTAAACTAATTCATTATTATTTCTATTATTATCATCATCATCAGTATTTCATTAGTATTCCATGGTATTTAGATTTTTCAGGAATCAGTGTGTGTACTGTATACTTTTTAATTTATTTGCACTATGTGTAGTGTCTCTGCAGCTGTATATACTTGCTGCATTATGCACAAGAACTTCCCTCAGGCATCAGTATAGTTAATCAAATGTAATATTTCTTGCTTGTTTATTAAGTTGTTTTAGGTATTTTGTGTGTTCCACTTAATTTAGTGTAATTAGTCCTAGTTGACTCAGGTTTAGTTAGATTTTTCCTTCTGTTGTTCCTCTGCATCATGCTACTGTCATAAAATTTCAATGTCTTACCTAACTTAAGAGTTTTGTGCATTGTGTTTTGGAGAGAAAGAAATCATTACTTTTTTTCTTTAGATTCATCCACTGATTCTATCACCTATGACACATTCCCCCTGAATATTTGTTTGTTTATTTATGTATTTGCTTGGGGGATGGAATTAACAAACAGAAATAACTGAATGAATCAGGGTAGTGAAAAACATTTATAAACTTATCATTTTGGTATTGGTACGATCCTGTTCTGGTTAGTTAGCCGAGGGAGTAAATCATCCGGAGTTTCATCTCTCAATCTCCTCCTACACCCACTCAGCATCACAGTATGGACTCCCCAATGCAACTGATCTGCACGTATTTGTACTCTGGGAGGAAATTGAAGCCCCCATAGGAAAAACTCAAAGCCTACAGACATATGCACAAAACCAGGGGACATGCTCAGTTCTGCAGGCCTGGAAGTGTGAGAGAAGGCTATTTATTGAGTTTCCCCTCTGCCCCTGGTAAAGATGAAACATGCACAAGTCATTAAACACACATATACTTACATGAAAGTCTGACTGATACTGGAGCTTCCAGTGCCCGTAAACCAGGTACTGGGGTACTCCATTTCCTTCTTGATAATTAGCGCCATTGAAAAAAAAACGGTGCCTTTCCTAATATTAACTGACTCTCAGACAAATGTACTGCTTGAAGACCCTGCCACTATTCGCATTTTCCAGCAGGAGTCACAAATCTTCATTGCATTCAGTTTATTCTCAGATGAGCTCATGCATGTTTCTATGTGCATCTTTACACTTAAACAAATACAGCTAACCTCTGTTGTTATATTCCATATATATTTGTCGTGACTGGCCTTTTTTCTCAAATGATGGATTTCTGAAACTAAAACTGACAGTATTCTAAAATATTTATATTGCCACATCATCGACACATGTTCTAATATGACATAGCATTCCCCTGGACCATAGTGCGACTTAGAGACAAGATATAACATGCCCTTCACGGTAAAACACTAGATAGGTGCAACACTTAATGTCAACGTTGTCAATGTCAATGTTGACTTAATGTCAACGTTAAATTCATGGATTCGCAAATTAAGTAACACGGTTACAGTACAAAAACGAGCAGAGCTGTGTATGGCATGACTATCTCGCGGCGGCGACAAAATATGCTTATCCTTCTAATTATTCAGAAGAAAATATATTTGCAAGCACAGCCGTTCACGGCTTCCGTACAAAAAGCTGTCACTACGCTACAGGAAGAATACACGACCAATATAGGATTTACACAAGTCTGCTTCTTTTGTTTTATTTAGTAACAACTTTCACAAAAATTGACAGCAATACTGCTAAAAGTGCAGATCTGTTGCCAAATTAAATAAACAAAGAAATTAATCATAAAAATATTCAAAGTATATACAGCCAGGGGCGCCGCTAGCAATTTTGGGCCCTATGACAAAATATGAGGTTGGGCCCCCCTATCACACCCATTCAGATCTCTGGGGGCCCCTAAAGGGCGTGGGCCCTTAGAATTGTCCCAACTTTCCCCCCCTTAGCGGCGCCCCTGTATACAGCTAACCATTTCCAATCGAAAAGTACATACAAGTCTCCAATATAAGTTATACAATGGAGCGCAGATAAAACTTTTAAATAGTAATTAACCAAACTATATAAAGAATACAAGTTTGAATACAGGTAATTTGTATAAATTTTACTGTGTTCAGACTGAAAAATCAGCACCAGCCTTACACACATTGCAGTTCTGCTTTTTTCTTCTTTTAGCATAATTACCCGTTTCACGTTCACGAGGCAGAAGATCCCTGCAAATGTGAAAATTCACAAGTAACAGGCACCATTAACCTCAAGCCATAACAGTCTGCTAGCCTGAACAATAGCAAACTCTATGTATTACCAATTATTACGCAGGTTGTCACTTTATCAAATCATGACTGTTACTAAGAAGTGGGAGTGAAACGCGTGTCACGAGATCTCGCGATATTACAACATGACGAGATTTCTCGTTGGAGCGAAAAGCCGTTTCACGAATGCGCTGCAAATGAGCTGCTGTAAATATGTCGGCATCTGACTAAATTACTATAGTAGATACCCCAGACACTTTTGAATCTTTTGTGTGTCAGCATTTCGGGTGCCCGGCGGAAAATATAAATGGCGAAAGGGAGACAGACAAAACACGAACCATCTGTAAGGACTGTAGAAAGCTAATGCCGCACACAGCGGCTAATGCTACTACTAACTACTATGCAAAGCCATTTGCAGCACCATCATAGCTCTTTATTTAAATTCACTGCACCGGTGAAGAAAACATTTTTAAAAAAATGTTATGTTTATTATTGGGTGCTTTCCACTTCATGCACCCACATACAGCGCTAGCTTAAAGCAATGCATTCTGGTCCTGACGCAATGCATCATGGTTATATTTTTTATCGCCCGTTGCATTACGTCACCATGTCACATGGTACCAAAACTCCGCGAGAGCAAGACACATCAGGCAGCACCTCTTAGCAGGCTGCACAGGCTGGATCCGCCTCCATTACGACACAACTTTGCCCTTATTGGCTTAAGATTTTAGTTACATACATGACGTTTGTATATCTGCTATTTCTCCCGAGAAGCAGGTAAAGCGGTAACTGCTTTTCAATTAATTTACTTGGTAAAATTAAATTTAAATAAATGATATGAATATTGTAATAGTACTCGTGAGCTTTGTTTGTTGTTAGTTACTGTAATGTTGCGCTGCTTTATTTGTTTAATCGTCTTGTCTGTGAAGACATTCAAGTTAATCAAATAAGAACTGCACTGTACACTGTACATGACCATAAAAACTTTGAATCCTTGAAATAAATGTTTTTGATCTTTTCCTTGGCAGTTATCTTTTTACACAGGGCCTCTATGTACACAATAGTTATTTTTTTCACGACTAACAGTATGGATCAGGAGTTGGTTATTGTAAAAGAAGTAATGTGCATGCAGGTGATATTTGTATAGATTTATATTTACCCCTAGGTGATAAGTTTGACAGTCATTTCTTTTACCGTTTGGCCTCTCGGTTGAACATAATAGTGGCGCGAGCAGCTCCACTTGGTTTTTTAAAAATACTCAGCCATGAACTTTTGGTGAACTCAGGTGAATCCCTTCCTTCAGTAGTAAACCTTGGTAGTTTCAGCCGTTTACACATTGTCTCACTAAAAGGTTGATAATATATTTGTCCTTTTACATAGTGATAAAATATACGCGATAAAAATGTGAATATTCATAGATTCAGGACTAACAAAGTAGCTAACAGAAACTCAGACTAACAAAAGGTGCAAATACATACTCAGTTGGTTCCATTGTGTTGATTACATTATAATGTTTACATTGTAATGATTATATCATGGATATTTGGCATACTTTTTATAAAATCGTAATTCTTATATTCTGCGTTATATAGTGCTAAATAATATTCCATAGATGGATGGACTTTATTAATCCCCGTGGGGAAATTGTGTTTTTTATGTCTCCCTCAACTTACTCTTTGTGGAGTAAGTTGTCCGCGAAGTGCAGCTACCTGTTGGGGCGCCCAGGGAGCTGGGGGTTAAGGGCCTTGCTCAAGGACCCACAGACGTGCTGAGGCTGGGTTAGTTTCAACTGGTGACCTCATTACAGGCACAAGGACTGACCCCTGCCCCCCAACTGTGTATGAGTAGCATTTATGCTGTTTCTTGAGTGTGAGCTAGTACATAAACCAGCTAGTGCTCACCATTGCAAAAATACTCTAGCTTTCTGTCATACACATTTTTTTATTTTCTTACATTGTCCGTTTTTGTTCATAGTCTGTAATATTCTGAATAACGACAATGTAGAGGAAAAACAGATTAAATTCTCCTTGTTTGTAATTTCCCCATGTAATCCACTGCCTTGTGGTAAGAGGTGCAAAAGTCAGACGCGTTGAATGATGAGGATACGATATTGAGTTTAGTTCTTGAGAGGATTTATTCATATGATATTTTAACACACAGTACTTTGAACTGGTTTGTTTGGCGCAAAAGGGCCGATATGCAGACACCATCACACATGGCAAATACGGTCAATGACTGTTTCACTTTGCACCTTCAGCCCTGAGCCGCGTAATCTCAGCACCTTTAATAACAACCATTGCTGCCTCCTACAGGTGGGAATACACTTAGACAATAGTAAATATCACTAAGGCAGGCAAGTACCTCTCGTTTCAAGTGTTGCAATACTATATAACATTATATTATAAACAATAAATACGAATAAATAAAAACATTAAACAAATAAACATAATCAATAATATTCATGAATAATTATGCTTAATATACAAATAAAAGAATAGCTCCTGCAGATGATTTCAGATAACTACTGGAACAATGAGTTCTGGAGGGGAGCAAGCTCTGTTACATGCTATAGAAATGTTGATCTGATTCCTTTCATTATCAGATTGTTACCACTGTTAAAAACCACAGATATTGTATTCTGATTGTATGCATTTCCTTATTAGGGCATGTCAGTTACTTCTGTTAAAAAATCTGTTTATTCTGACGTCGTAAATTTCCTGATCAGAGTTTACCCTCTTTAAAGTGATGGAGGTCCACTTGTGCGAAAGATACATCGATATGCATATGAGATTTCGTTTGTGCCAAAAATATGTAAATAGCACACAGTCCATGTCGACTGAGCATGTGACAAAGAATTTTTCTGTGACAATTCTATTTTGTCAATGAGTTTGTCTGTGGAGCCCCTGAAGGGACCTAATGGTGTCCGCTAATTAGATACCCAGAAATAAACTGTGTGGCTCCTGCCCAAGCATTGCTGCCCAAACAGCAGCTTCCTCCTTATGCCACCGAGGGAGGAGTAGCCAGTGGTTCCCCTGCCCCTTCCCCTCTCCCCCCTGCAGACGAGGATCATAACCATTCAGCACCCGACTCTACCTCCTTCTCGGTGAAGAAGTGCCGTGGCGAAACACTCAGGCAGCAGGACGAGGTAGCAGAAATTCTTGCCCCTATGTTGGTATGTCCAAATCCTCAAGGGGGAGATAAGGTTTGCTCATCTGACACTGTAGATGAAGGAGTTGAACATAAGAACATAAGAACTATACAAACGAGACGAGGCCATTCGGCCCATCAAGCTCGCTTGGGGAGAACTAAACTAATAGCTCAGAGTCGTTAAAATCTTATCTAGCTCTGATTTAAAGGAACCCAAGGATTCAGCTTGCACTACATTATCAGGAAGACTATTCCATACTCTACACGCTGCGTAAAGAAGTGCTTCCTTAAATCCAGCTTGAAATGTTCTCCCGCTAATTTCCACCTATGGCCACGAGTTCGTGTATTTAAACTAATGCTGAAGTAACTATTTGGTTGAACAGCATCCAAACCTGTTAGAATCTTATATACCTGGATCATGTCCCCCCTCAATCTCCTTTGCTTGAGACTGAACAGATTTAGCTCAAGTAACCGTTCCTCGTATGACATTCCTCTAAGACCAGGAATCATTTTTGTGGCCCTACGCTGCACCTTTTCTAAGGCCACAATGTCCTTTTTAAGATATGGTGACCAAACCTGCACACAATATTCTAGGTGAGGTCTCACCAAGGAATTGTATAATCTTAGCATTACCTCCCTTGACTTAAACTCCACACACCTGGAGATATACCCCAACATCCTATTGGCCTTTTTTATTGCTTCCCCACACTGGCGAGAATGGGACATGGAAGCATCAACATACACACCAAGGTCTTTCTCATGATCAGCTACCTTTATTTCAGTGACACCCATGAAATACCTGTACTTTATATTTCTGCTCCCTAGATGGAGTACCTTATATTTATCGACGTTAAATTTCATCTGCCAGGTATCGGCCCAGTCACTAATTAAATCAAGATCCCGCTGTAGCTGCTGAGCCACTAATTCAGTATCTGCTACACCACCCACCTTGGTGTCATCTGCAAATTTCACCAGTTTACTGTATATATTGGTATCCATATCATTTATGTAAATTAGGAACAATAGTGGTCCTAAAATCGAACCCTGCGGTACCCCACTATGAACGCAAGCCCACTGTGAGTTGAAGGACATTGCCAGTGACCTGCTGGACCCCAGGCAGAACAGGCCTCACCATGCGACAGCCCTTCAGAGACTGGTCCTCCTGCGCATGGACTGGGGCATGATGCATCAGTTTAAACAGGAGCCTGGTAAATCCTGCGAGTGCTACACCAAGCGACTGATGGCAGCATTCTCCAACTACAGTGGGATGGACTCCACAACGGACCGAGAGTGTATGTGATGTAAAATACACTAAGATAGGTAAAAACTCTTTTGTGGACTAAGTAAAACAAACATTTTATGTTCTAGTTTTCTTAAAACTACTGAAACAAATAATTGGCTACACTGCAGTTCCGCTGTTTTGTTTGGCACCCCTGCATGTCGTGCATTGTGTGGAAAAAACCTGAAGGCTGAGGAATGTTACGTAACACAGCTAGAATGTAAAAACTCTCTCTGGTGTAATTCACTGCATAAAACCAATGGTGTTAAGTGTGATGTCTTCTTCATAACACTCCCTGATGTTTGTGTCCGTGACCATGAGATAGGGTGGGCTGCTTTTCTTCCTTCCTTTGACTAGTATTCCTCCTAAATTGTTCATCTGTATTTGCTGCATTGGTACTTGATGTGCGTGTGCCTTGTGTCACGATCGCCATTTAACGGGAGCGGCGGACGGGCAGGAAACAGGCAAGGCAGGCAGGATACGGGGATTTATTAGGAACACGGGGTGCAGGAAACATCTCACGCAGACGGACTTCAATGACGGACACTGAACTCTAGTAAGACATGAACTCAAATAGACAGGACTGATTGAAAATAATCGGACACAGCTGGGTACGATCAGGGAAGCACACGTGGATAATCAGGGGGCGTGGCACACACGGTGGTCAGACTGTCCGGGACCTCCTCGGGGACTAGGGCAGGAAAGTCTGGAGCTGGGTCAGGGACAGGAGTGGGGCCAGGAACAAGAGCCCCAGGGGGCACAGTCATTTGAGGCGGAGGGAGCGCCTCGGGCGTGGGCTCTGGGGCCGCAGGGGGCAGCGGAGGCGGCTGCTCAGGAGCTACGGGCAAAGCAGGCGGCGGCTGCTCGGGCTCTGGGGCCGCAGGGGGCAGCGGAGGCGGCTGCTCGGGCTGCGCAGGAGCTATGGGCGACGAAGGCAACTGCTCAGACGCTGTAGCAGGAACCCAGGACTTTATGCTCAGCCCACTGCTGTTAACTCCGATGACTCACAACTGAGCAGCAATGCACATTTCGAATTCCATCATCAACATCAGGCAGATGACAAGACTGTTGTGGGTCTCATCAATAAAAACGGTGACTCAGCATACAAAGAGGAAGTGTGATGACTATCGGACTGCTGCAGAGCCAACAACCTGTCTCTGAATGTTGACCAAAGAGATGGTTGTTGACGTTAGAAGAACACAAAACACAGAGTGACCACTCTCTGCTGCACATCGATGGCTCATCTGTGGAGATCGTAGAGAGTACCAGATTCCTTGTTGTCCATCTGGCGGAGAATCTCACCAGGTCCTTCAACATCAGCTCCATAGTAAGGAAAGCACAGCAGCACCTCTACTCTCCACGGAAGCTCAGAAAAGCCCATCTCCCATTCTCACACTCTATTGGGGAACTGTTGAAAGCACCCTGAGCAGCTGCATCACGGTCTGCTTTGAGAACTGTGTCGCCTCAGATCACAAGTCCCTACAACAGATAGTGATGACAGGTGAGAAAATCATTGGGAGTATCGTGTTAGAGAAATATGTACTTTTTTTATCATCATTTTGCTAGACGCTTAGAAACAACACCCTGCCGCAGCTTGATCTTAATTGAGCAATAACACGTCTCAAGAACTGTCGCTTGAATATTTCCACCCCATATATGGTGACAAACAATGTTCAATGTCAGTTGCATATCCTGTTTGTGTACCTCAATAAAAGACACTGCGAGGGGAGTTACTCTTTCGAAGTTGGCTGAGTTCGACTGAGAGGCTGACACCTCGAGGTCAGGACCGGGCTTCCCTTTGTAAGGAAAAGTGGTAAAAATGTCCCAAGGTTCTTGGTTGATCATTTGAATGCAGACAATGTTAGGAATTTATGATCATGGGGGAAGCCAGGGAGAGAATGGGGGTTCCAGTTGGCACCACTATGGTGATAAGGATAAGATAAGGTGATAAGAATTGAATTACAATGATCATAAAAGTCTCCACCCTGTCCTGTCCCGTCCCTGTCTCAGGATCCTCACACTCCAGGGGGTCACTCTTTATATGTAAATTCACTCACAACACCTACACACAACACCTTGGTGGGGAGGGCCTTTTTGGGTATAAAGGGGGGTGAAGAACTGTCTTCAATTTGTATCTGAGCTGCCTTTCAGTACCCGGTGTGTCTCTACACTGTATTACATTGTATTATTTTTGCTGTTCAATAAACCATCATTTTGCTGAAACTGCGGAGACTCTGCAAGTGGATTCCCTACACCTTGCAGCAAGTAAAACGTCATCACAGCTGTCTGCGTTGTTCTGTGTTCAGAGACTGGTTTGTTTCCAGCGCATCTTCAGAAGAAGATAACCCTAACATATCTCTCCCCTCCATCACAGATATTCACACCACACACTGCATCCGCAAAGCCACCACCATTGTGGATGACCCCACCCACCCCTCACATTATCGTTTCACCCTCCTGCCTTCTGGAAATAGGTCCCGGAGCATTCGGGCCTTTACAGCCAGACTCAAACAGCTTTATCCCCCATGCCGTCAGACTACTGAACTCTCAGGGACTAATCTGATACCACACACACATACACTCATTAACACACTTTATTATTTAACTACTATTTTTTATCTTATTGTCGCCATGTTTACAGTTACTTTTATTTATTTTTATTGCTACCTCATTGGACAACCAAACTGCGCCTTCTCAGTACTGGGTTTACTGTGCTGTTTGTGCTCGTTGGTGTCAGTTGTCCTCTCTTTTTGCACTGTCCTGCAATGTTTGCACAGTTTTTGCTCATTATGCACCATACAGTATGTTGCTAGGTTGGTATGTGTTAGTCTTCTGTTAATTTAAGTAGCACCTTGGTCCGAGGGAAACAGTTTCTTTTGTAACTGTACTATACTCAACTGTGTAAAGTTAAAAATAACATTAAAGACCTACTTGACTTTTACTGAACAGGTGCTAAAGTGAAATTACTTGCTTCTGGGAAAGAACTCCAGCTGAAATTCTGTACAACAATTATGGGAGACATATGGGAAGGACGCGGTGTCAGACCTGCCCCAGTGGGACGAATGTGGTTTTCCTAGTAACAGCAGCTTCAGTCCCAATCAGATAAGCCAGATGCGTCTGAAATTAGAGGAACGGGATCAGACTGGTTGCTCAGGGACTAATGTGGTAGAACTAAAACAGAGACAAATTGGACGGTGTTTCAATTGTGGGAAAATGAGACAAAGCAGGCAGAGGAGATGCGGGTGGCAAAGAAGCATGAGATAAGGAATGCAGAGAATGTGGATGAGGGTGAGACTCCTGTGAAAACTGTGTATTGAAAATTAGGGCCATAGTATTGTCATCCATCCTGTCAGGGTATGGAAATACACTGAGGGTAAATGGCCTAATGCAGGAAGTGTCTTAATCCTATAACATCCAGCTGATTCAGGCTGTGGGGGACAGTGTAGTACTGCACTCTTCTGGCTGGGACCTTGAATAAATGAATGAATGTTACATTTATACAGCCCTTTTCTAAGATACACAAAGAGCTTTACAGAAGCACTGGGGAGCCACTTCAACCCAAACGTGAGGCAGCAGGAGAGGGGGCCCAGGCAGAGAGAACAGCCAACAAGACGGGTGCTTCCACAGACAGGACGGGGGCCCCGGCAGACCAACGCTGACGACTCCTGGGACCAAGTCAACAGAGCAGCTGTCGTCATTGTGACTCACCCTCATACATCCATCCATTGTCTAAACCGCTTATGCTACTGGGTCGCGGGGGGTCCAGAGCCTATCCTGGCAGGATCTGTGCACGAGGCAGGGAACAACCCAGGACGGGGGGGCAGCTCATTGCAAGGCACATTCACACACCATTCACACACACATGCACTCCTACGGCCAATTTAGCAAGAGAGAACATGCAAACTCCCCACACATGTGACCCAGGCGGAGACTCGAACCTGAGTCCCAGTGGTGGGAGGTAACAGTGCTAATCACTGCACCACCAAGCAGCCCCACCCTCATACATGATTTCTGATTCTTGATTTTAATCCCCTTTTCTGTTTTTGGCAACATATAAAGTGCTGTGAATGTCACTGTCAGATTGTCATATCATCCTCCAGTTGTCCCTTGTCACCCTGGATGCACATTGAGTGTTTGCTAAATATTTTATCTTGTAGTGTTCCTGATTTTTTCCTGTGTTTTAATTTGCAATTCTCAAATTTCATGACTGGCATCCGTGGGGACGATTAATTAAACCTGTTAACTCTGCACTTCAATTTCAAACTGTTGGTAACATGTGTACATATTTTTGTCTGATCTTTTCACCACCAGGTGGCGATATAGCAACTCCAGAGTTATTGATGGCTAGAACAAAAAAAACACAGTAACACAGAGGTGTAGCTAAAAATTCTGGGCCCCTGACAGAATGTCACCTTGCGCCCTCTGTCGAATTTTACATTCTGTGAAAGAGATTTGTTGAGCCATCTTCCAATGTAATCCAATCCAGCTCTTTATTTGAAAAGCACTTTAAACAACCTTATGGACCAAAGTGCTGCACAAAGGAATAAATAAAAACATTCACACACTTAAAAACGAAGTAAAAGAAATTTAATAAAAACCAAAACATTCAATGTGAGTAAAAGGCCATTAATAAAAATTTAAAAAAATCAATTAATTAATAAAGAAAAGGCTAAGATTAAAATAAGATTTACTATTAAAATTAACATCTCACAATGTGTCAAAGGTGAAGGAGAAGAGATTAGAAGAGATTTAAAAACGGACAGAGGGGATTCCTCTCTAATGTGAAAAGGCAAGTCATTCCACATTTTAGGAGCTGCGACTGCAAAGGCTCGATCCCCTCTAAGCTCACGCTGAGTCTTAGGAACCGTCAGGAACAGCTGATCAGCTGACCTGAGAGAGCGGGTGGGGGTGTAAGGGTGAAGCAGCTCACAGAGGTCAGATGGAGCAAGACCACTGAGGGCTTTAAAAGCAAATAACAGAATTTTAAAATGAATCCTAAAATGTACGGGCAGCCAGTGGAGTGAGGCTAAAATGGGGGAGACATGCTCATATTTCCATGTGCGGCAGCATTTTGAACCTTCTGGAGGTGAACAATAGTGGAGCCTCTAACCCCAACATAGAGGGCGTTACAGTGGTCCAAACTAGTAGTGACAAAAGAGTGGATTACTGTCTCAAAGTGCTGCCTAGAAAGAATTGGCTTTATTTTGGCCAACTGCCTCAATTGTAAAAAGCTTGACTTGACAACTAACCTTATCTGAGTGTCAAACTTAAGGTTGGTGTCGACTTTATGTGTGTGATGTGTGATGACTGGTTTACAATATTGTTCCAAGGAACCTAAAATTACAGTGGAGGTCAGAGGAGTGGAGTTACCAAAAACCAACACTTCTGTCCATTACCTCCCCACTTCCTTGTTAGTTACAATATTTGTTCTGCATTACTGTACTGCTTTGGAGCCTTTTGATATTAAGGTGAATAACACAGGTGAAAAATTAAGGTGAAAAAAGAGACAGATGCATTGACAGCAGTCGTGGCCACACTTTGGACTGGGAGTGTAAGAGCAAAGGAAACTGAATCCACTATGTTCTGTCCTGTAAATTTTTATTAAACACCACATGACACACATACGAGTCCTGTTTTAACTTTCAGGGCTGATGGTCTGCAGCCTGGCTTGTGTTCTACAGTGCAGCGCAGGTGCAGTCACTGTGCTGAGCCCGGCGTTATATTAATGACGCAGCCTTTCACACTGACCAGTGAGAAATAACCTTGAAAATGACTGTGCTCTTTGTGGTTCTCCTTTTTTCTTACCACCAAGCAAGAGACTAAACATATTTTCTACTTATCAGTTATCAGAAATCAGAAATGTCATGCAGTAATCAGAGGTTAGACAGCAAGAATGACTTTTGTATTTTTATCTTTTGTCAATCTTTTATCCAGCGACTACTAATTCTCATCGGGGTCTGGAGAGGGTGGGACCTGTCCCAGGAAGCACAGAGCACAGGCCTGCATGGGATGCCATTCCACACAAGCAAAAACAATTAAGATGGTCAGATTTGCCTCACTGTGTGATTTTGACTGAAAGATGAACTAAGCACAGTCTTGTGTGTATAAAAATGCGTAGATTCATTTAACTTTAACAATGAGATTCAGCAACATGACCTTATAGTGTTAATGATCGGTATCTTACTGGTATTAACTGAATTATGCAAAATTCTACATTATTCTATATTATTGCACCCAAATTGTTCATACTGACTAAATGTAATTACTGACATCCTGGACATACTGCTTTTTAGGTTTGAATTTAAAATGTTAGTAGACAAATTCATGCTGTCAATAACATCTCACTTGCTCACCCACTTTTAGATAAAAATACCCTTTGTGGTTTTTCTAGTGAAGCAGTGGGCCTGAGCTGAGGACCTGATGGTTGTGTGGTTTTCGCTCACTGAGAAGAGAGACACAAACACCCTGCTCTCAGTCGGTCAGTCTTCCTGTAAAATGCAGAGGTGAGACTGCTAGTGGAAAATTACTGACTGCAGCGTCAACAACACATATAAACAGCAGCACAAACAAAATGTTCCACAAATGCAGGACATCTGTATGCTTACAGCACACATCAGACACGCTGACCCTCAGCACTGAGCTCCTCCAGGCTCTGTGCTCTCCCTCTTCTCTTCAATTTCTACACAAATCACTGCTGCTCCAGTGAAGATCCTGAATTTTGCAGGTGATACTACTGTGTTTGCCATCATAACTGAAGGTGATGAGTCTGCCTACAGACTGGAAGTCGTACAGCTGACCATCCAGTTCTGAACTCACATTATCCCAAATGTCCACATGCTTAGACTCCTCTCATCATCAGGGAGGAGCGTCCCTTGGCACTGTAGAGTAGATGGATGAGAGCAGGCTGATAACAAGGCTGTCATCAATTTTATGTGACACCTCTCACCCCCCCAGCAGACTATGGAGGCCCGTAAGGGCAGCTCCTTCAGTAAGAGACTCAGACACCCGGCGTGTGACAGAACGGTACCGCAGGTCATTGGGCCCCACAGCAGTCAGGCTTTATAATCTGCACTCTGCTCATTGAACTTTTCCCCTGTTCACTGTCTTCTGATACAGTTTCTATCTGCTGCTGATCTGCAATATTGTTCCTCCTTATTCACTGATGTGCAGTGTTGCATTGAGCCAGTGCATTATGCCCTGTGTGGCAGCTTCCTTTGGGAGGCTAATATCTGGCACATGAGCAATAATGTTACATGCAATAGGATTGTGTATAAGTTAAGGATTGTGTATAAGTTAATTTTAATATTCCTATAATATTCCTCTGTATGTAATATATTCTTATTTTTTGTTTCTATTATTACCCTATATTTATATATACATCCATTTCTTTTACATTCATAATGATGTTGTTTGTTGTTTTGTGCCCCACTGCTCTTGTAACAAGCCTCAGTCTTGACTCTCCCTTTTAAGGTCTTGGCCTTAAATCACACTCGATATAGGTGGTGTCGTCCCCATCACCCTGACCAGGATACATGCTGTAAGATTAATGGATGGTGTTTATCTGTGTGATGAAAAAGAATGTGAATAAAACAAAAATGTACCATTATAAATGGGAGCCCTAGGATGTGTGGTGGTTAGAGATGTGGACTGATGAGAATTTTGCTTTTCTAAAGTTCTGTTGTGAAAACTGTACATTCCGTTCCATGTACAGTAGTGATATGTAGCAATCATGTGCTCCAGTCAAATGTCCAGCTGCATGAATAATAATGGTGGCTTGTTTGGATAAAATAACTTAGGCTGAATACTTGAAAGCGTGACCTGGGTGAGGTAGAGAGGAAACAGGGTCTTACAAGAAGCAGATATTGTTCTGTCTGTGTGGTTTTTACTCTTTGCAAAGTGAGTCCAGCACAGTGCAGTCAGTGGGTCAGTCTTCCTGAGCTGCATCTAACCAGTGGAAACATCTGCAGCACTGCAGAGAAGCACTCAGCAGACAAACAAACCCAAACAGCTTACAGCTGTATGTCACTTTTGGACAGAGGTGGACAAAGTACACAACTTCACTACTTGAGTTAAGTATAGATACTCCTCGTCAAATAATACTCAAAGTTTTTCAGTTAATTTTTTACTTCAGTTAAAGTACTGGAGTATTTGCATCTAAAAATACTTAAGTATTCAAAAGTACATTATGTTTTAAATGCAAGACATTTTTCAGAACCTAATGACTCCTGAACACCCCACTGAATACACTGACTGGCTTGTACATCTTGTAGAATAAAAAGCTTGTGGAATATGATACAATGACTATAGAAACACAACTGACATAACAAAAGTACAGCCATTGTCATTTTCATCTTATTTAACACCCCCCACCCCACTCACACAAAAGAGCATGGTAGTGTTCTTACAGAGCCGTAGCAGTGTGTGTGTGTGCATGTGTGCATGTGTGTTTGTGTGTGTGTGTGTCTATGTGTGTGTGTGTTTGTGTGTCTGTGTATGTTTGTGTGTGTGTCTATGTGTGTGTATGTTTGTGAGCCAAGTAACAAGACAGGGAGCAAGAAACAAAACTCCTCTTTCTTAATTATCCACATCGTTATTAACGACACAGGTATATATACAGGTACATATACAGGTACATGTATATACTCAAAAATACATCCAGAACACACAATTAAATGAAAAACGTAATTTAAGAACACTTGAAATTTTCATTCAGTTTCTTTCATCTGTTTAATATAATCGATCAGTCCCTGTGCGTTTGCCCCAAACCATTCAGCATGGTACACAAGGGAGACAAGTAAGCATGTGTGACATCAAAGAACTGATTGCAGCAACTCAGCCTTTCCACAACATTAAAGCCGCTTATTCCCCCCCATGCCATGAAGAAATAATCTCTGTGGCTCCCCTCTCCCCCTCCCTCAGCCCCCAGTCTGGCTTGAACATTTGCACTTCCAGTAAAAATGCGCCCCAAACACACTGACACCAAACTCAGCACCGGTGCTCCGTAAAATCCCGTGATTCAGTCTCAGAAGCACTGGCTCCCCTGCCCTCCTCTGAACATTATTAAAGCTACACCCTGAACACTCTGTGTGACTGACATGAATGAGAAGCATCTTTATTCATAATCTCTGTAGCGGAGGTCAGAATACAGAGTGTCATTATTCCCGTCTTTCTTCTGTCTCCTGGGTTTTGGCTTCTTAAGGTTCAGGGCAGCGTAATTCAGTGTGTCCTCGTCATGGCACTGTGGAGACAAAGATGGCAGAATTGGATGGATCAAATCGGTTTGCTATTACCTATTTTCACAAATAGCACTTAAAATGCTGATCCCAGGATGGAAATCAGTCTGAGGTTCATTTGTTTTACTGACGATTTGTAATTTGAAATATTTATTACATACTTGCTTGCGTGACCATTCCACTTTTGATATATCACTGTTCTTTTCATCTGTTTAAAATATATAACACATCAATATATTATTTAATTTCGCACGGTATCATACCGTGGTCAGATAACATTCCGAATTTTCAAGCAATCAACATCCTTTTTGTCTCAAAAATGAAAGTAAAAATGACTTCTGTCAATTTAAGTGTGCATGTTTGGATACGTGTCATTTGTTCTCATATATCATATATAATAAAATTGCTATAAAGGAGATCTTGGTAATAAAAGTTATTGATATGCAACTTATTGCAACATGTATATTTCAATAGATTTTGCAAAATATGAAAGATATAATACAAAAATGTAAATCTTACAGTACAAAAAGGTTTATATAAATAAGGTGAGATTTAATAATGGATTTTAAAACTGTATTACCTGCAAGAGTGGTTTTAATATGAAAATGTTATCTATCATAAAACAATTTTATATTTCTATAATTTGTTAAAATCTACATTTTGTCCTTCTGAGTGCATAAAGCCGGGCAGCGTACCTGCACAGTGTGTACAGGTCAGTTTACATCTTATACAAATGAGAGCAACGTTCAGAATAATGCTGCAAGATAAAACTATCAGCAAGCCAGAGTGAAGAGGATCCAGCAGCTTCTGAAAGCCTGTAACAAAGAGATAGATTTCAGCATAATGATATAGAGACACATTTCCCATTTGCTTACATTACATTAGTTAAAGATCAAATCGATAACACATTACAGCAGTTGTTTTGTAAATAGTCCATTTTTAACATGAACTTCTAGTATTTTGCATTTTAACAATTTATATTAATATTTGAAATAATTATTAAATTAGGCTCCGGACCCCCCGCGACCCAATAGGATAAGCGGTTTGGAAAATGGATGGATGGATGGATATTAATATTTGAAATAATTATTAAATTAGGCTCCGGACCCCCCGCGACCCAATAGGATAAGCGGTTTGGAAAATGGATGGATGGATGGATAATTATTAAATTAACATCTGTGTAATTTAATTTAAGCACTTAAATTAGAAAATTCATTACATTAAAAAAAGAAATAAATGTCTTAATAGCAGAATAAGCTAAATAAAACTTTGAAGCAGATATACTCTCCACACTGGGTGCTACCATCTATATCCAGCTGTGTGCCGTTCCCAAACAGCATCTCCCCACACTGGGTGTTACCATCTATATCCAGCTATGTGCCGTTCCCAAACAGCATCTCCCCACACATGGCCACAGCGCAGTAGTAAGTCCCAGCATCGGAGAGGCTGAGGTTCCCCTTGGGGAGGCTGTAGACGCAGCTCCGTGTAGGAGATCCAGCCTCAGGGCTCTTCTCACACTCATCACTGCTGTTTCCATGGCTGTAAATGACTCCAGGAAGGGATTCTCCTGATCCATGTCTGAACCAGTAAACACTGTGTTCTCCTGCACAGCTCCCAGTCTCTATCGTACACTGCAGGCTCACAGAGTCTCCTGGCTGCAATGTGTCAGACACAGGCTGCTGTACCACAGTCCTGCTGTTGGAGTCTTTACCTGAAAAGCAAAATAGTCATGATGACAGCCCTTTGAGAATAACAATGGAAAATACAGATCCTCAAAAATTGTTCTTACAGATTTTTGGGAACTGAATCGATGTTCTTCTAGCCATCCAAGAAATCAGTAACTTCTTGGAGAACAGCTGACATTCTTCTCTCTTTTTATTGTATTACTGCTTATTAGTATATATCAGGTAACACTATACATTAACTGCACCTACATAATACCTAAATAAAAATTATATGATAATAACAAACATTATAATCATATAATGTCTTGTATTAATGTATGAAGGTAGATGAATATAATTAATTTCAATTCAAAGAAATGAAGTGTGTAAAGTGTACTTTATATTTTCATGATTTTCGTGACTTTACATTTGGTTTATGTTGCCCCTTTTCCACAGGAAGGTATTTATTGTTTTTGCATATTTAGCTCTTGATGTGTTTTGGTATTTTTGAGCATTTTGCTGTAGTACCTGCATAATTTAATTCAAGAGCCGAAGAGCTGTTTGCCCATTACTAGTTTGTCTATCTTTTAACATTAAAGAAAAAGTATACATAGTAAAAGGAATTACTTGGTTTCGTAGTTCCTCCTATTTATTTTCTTATGCACACAAAAGTAAGTTTTTCCGTTCAACCATAGCACTACAGCGAAAAGCAAAACGTCATGGCAAATACAATTATGCTTTATTCCAATACACATTGCTAATTTTTCATTATTATTACATTTATTCAGCATAATATCTTCAAAGGTTTCATGATTTAATTTGCAATCTTCTGGCCTGAAATCTTTTCCTGCTACACTGAAGACTCTCTCAGCGTGTGCAGAGAAAGCTGCAGCCAAAGGGTTGGCATCCTCTGATAAACATGGTTGGTTCAGGTATCGGTGACATTATGTGAACCTTTCATGGCAGGAATAGGGACTAGTTTGACTTTTGATGCAGGAAAAGTGTTTGGGACGTTTCTTAGGTTAGAAACTGCCGTCACTGCAGCCAACACTGACTTTTAAGGAGAGACACTCAGCTCTTCCTATGAGCAGATCCACCATGGTGCACAAAATGACAGTATAATTATTATTTTAGGTGACACTTCAAATGTTGCATTATTTCATTCTTTACAAAACGACATTTTTATAACAATGATGTATAACAATGTTAATGTGTTTATGTATAATTCATATTTAAATTAAAGTTCATATTTTAGTTAAAAGCTACACCTACAGTACGTATATGAACTTGAATTTGAATCCAAACCCTTTTTCGTTCTTCTTCTTTAAATTCAAATATAAATTTCAATGCCACAACCTGTTTTCAACCACAATTCAAATGTAATTCAGATTAACAAAATGAACTGAAATTCAAGTTCATATATGTATTCAAAATCCTGAATTTTAGGATACGTATTTGAGAATTTCATTCTCAAATCAGTTCTGAATGGTGCACATCCCTAGTTCATATGTTAAATCATGCATTTTTTTTTTCAGAGTGAATACACACTGACTGCTCAGATAAATAACGTCAAAAATAATTTTCTTTTGTTGCTTAAGATTTTTGCACAGTCCTATACTGTATATAACAACTCAAACATTTTTTTATGTTATTTGTTTTAAAGAGGCTGCAATGTGTAACATTAACATCTGTATAAAGAGAAGGTTAGGCTTTTGGCTGACAGCAAGCAAAATGCAACAAATTGTATAATAATAATAATAATAATAATAATGAATGATTTTTGTTTGATGTTTAGAAAAACATTTATGGAACAAAGCAGACAATAAGGTATCTTTGCTAATTTTATATTGACAAACAACTAAACTGTCAAAATTATTTTGCAGGGAATAATCTTACTGACATTATAATAAAGCAAATATGAAAATAGTTGGAATCTCATTTACCTGTGATTATGACAAAGGTTCCATTCCCGAAGGTGACCTCATGAAGAAACACAGCAGCACAATAATACACTGCAGAATCTGACGGCTCCACGTTAGAAATAGTGAGGTTAAAACTCCCCTCTGCATTCAGTAAGGAGTAACGTTTTATGCTTTTATATTCCTTGTAAAATTCACCAGGTACGTAGAGAAGTGCTTTCGCCATGGGCTGGGGCTTCCGACCAACAGCTTGCTTAAACAAAGTAACAAAAGTTGTTTCTCCTTGACAGAAGCATGTCAGGGTCACACTGTCTCCAAGCTGAACCCTCATCAGGTGACTGGGCTGAACAACATCTGTAGTCAGTGCAGTGTCTGCAAAAACAGAAAAACAAAAAAAATCATAATCAAATAAGACATATAATAGTAATCTAAATAACTATTAACTATGATGCAGATTAAATGGCCAAATTCCACTGATCACATCATACAGATAAATGAAAATATTAAAATCCCAAAATAATTTATATTATAGGGCCTTACTAATGAAAATGAGAAGACCAAAGAGTCTGAACATTTTTGTGCTTCCACTGTTTAGAATAAACTGCTCTGCTGCTAAGTGAGAGATCATGGTCGTGGTCGGGATGAAAGGGCAGGAAACAGAGAGGAAACAGAGAGACACACATCAGGCTGATCTGATTGGCTGTTCACATGGGAACTTAAGTAACAGTGAAAAAGCATTTTAATGTGCACTTACATGACGTTTATTAATTTACTCCTTAACATCCAGTTAAAATGAGAACAATTAGATAAACAGGAGCAGATACTGAGCATATAAAGTTCTTTGTACAGAGTGCTGAGATACTGTGGGAGAGCATTTGCTAATCATCTCTCTCAGACAAGCTCAGCACAGTATGAGTCTGTTATCTATCTGATATTAGACAGTCTCTCATACAGTAATAATAATTGATACTTTATTGGTCCCTGTGGAGAAATTGTCTTAACTTCTCTCTCAACTTGCTCTCTTTTTTTTAGAGTAAACAGAGTAAGTTGTCTGCGAAGGGCAGCCACCCATAGTGATGCCCAGTGAGCTGGGGGTTAAGGGCCTCGCTCAAGGACGCAGAGATGTGCTGTGGCTGGGTTTGAACCAGCGACCATCTTATTACAAGCACACAGGCATTAGATATTCTAATCACACTTAAAAGGCAGATTAAATGTTCTTTCCACCATGCAAACAGAATGTAAATTGTAGCTTTACTGCTTAGATTTACATTCACACATTTGCATTTAAAACAAGCATTTTAAGTGATGTACATGAGAGTAAATGGTGAATCAGTTTATTTGCCACTCTACACATTACATTGGCGCCCATTATAAGTAACTGTACAGTGACATTGCAGTTCCTCAGTTGCTTTGATGCATTTCTGGAATCACCCTTAACATCTGCAAAACTGTAAGTGCATTTCCCAAAACAATTCGTGCAAACAGCACCACACAGATGGACTGTCTACAAAAAAAGTCATAGAGGCCACCAGCAGCCCGAATACCACACCGTAAGGCCGTATGTTAGGATGCTCTCTATGGCAGAGCGGTAGGAGGCCACCAGCAGCCCGCATACCAGACCGTAAGGCAGCATGTTAGGATGCTCTCTATGGCAGAGCAGTTGAAGGTCCCGATCAAGAAATCCGACAAGTTTCCCCAATAAGCCAGTAACCCCGCTTCATAGAACAGGCCACAGGACTGGTTTTGGTGAGATAGTCCGAGTAGTAGGTAGAAATCAGGATGGAGACTGAGTGTGGGTCTAACAGGTGAGCAGATGTAGGACAGAATGTAGAGCCCTCTGGTGGAGTGCCTGTGCATGACTGAATGTATGGTTTGGGTCTGATGGTCTGAATAGTTGGTAGAAATAGGCACCTTCCTACCTGATGTGGTAGGTCTAGATAAGGGGTCACCAACATGGTGCCCCAAGGATGCCCCCAATGACCACATGAGTTGCCCGTGGACCTGTTCTATAAAATAGCACAACTCACCAGCGAACATCATCTAAAATTTTATTTTGTCCTGTTTCTAATCTATCACATTTGCATTTATATAGATTTGAAATTGAATATAAAAAAGCATTTAAAACATGTTTATCATGCATGAAGTTTAGACATGTTTAGGAGGGCGTTTAAAACTGATATCAAACTTCGTATGGCTCAGTACCCGTGAAGTAGCTCTCCGTTTTAAAAAGGTTGGTGACCCCTGGTCTAGATCTTGCAAGTTTGTTTGTACTGGCTGTGTGAACATACTGTAGCACTGTTAAGAATATGCAACACAGCCTGAGTTGGGGATCTGCTGTATGCATCAGTAATATAATGCTTTGTCCTTTTCTAGGCTGTTCATTAAGACATAAAGCCTGAAAGTTTTCTGAATGGCATTAATGAAATTGAGCACTGCCCCCACCTGCTGGCCAATTTATTAAAACATTGAAATCGCTGTCTGCACAGGCTGACGTGTCATTTAAGTCTGATAATTTTCTATGAGTCAAACGGCAAGAAAATGACAAGAAGTTAAAAACATGGAGTTAGATGAAGGAGAAAAGATTACAAATTTGAAGATTATGAAATCAGGACATGTCAGCTAAGTCAGCCAAGGTGGGTCTTAAACATATGGACGGAAGTATGAGCGCTAAACTTAAACGGGTTCACTTGTAACCGCTGCCACCAAATTTCGTTAAATTGCTGGGGAGGTCCAGATACATGAGACAGGAATAGAAGGATTATTCTTTATTAATATACAGACGAGGGTTACAACCCTCCCTAGGGCAATAGAAGGGGATACCTGCCACGGGACATTCTAAAACGCTTAATGTGAAAATGCGTAACGCAACTTAATGTATTAAAACAGTCACCACAAATCACCAAATTTCTCGCGAATGTATCTGGCCATAAAGACTTACCTGACAAGAAATCAAAACCGAAATGCTAGGAATATGGACTTTAAGCCTTTTCTTTATGGGCGTCAATGGAGGGGAAAACGCTTGACGTAAGATGAAGTCCATATTCCTAGCATTTCGGTTTTGATTTCTTCCCTGGCATGGGTGACGGGTACACCACGTTCCCAAAGCCACGTTAGCCTCGAGCGAACTGCCCGGAGAAACCGCTCACACCAGCGCTGCAACCCGATCTCCTCCCCTTTTAAACACACATTTCTATGGCGTTAAATTAGTGCCAAAAGTCGTGCGCATAAAAACAGAAAATCCATGCTCTCTACGCGCTCGCGATTGCACAGCACTCACTCACTCGCTCGCCGTTAAATTAGGGCCAAAAGTCGAACCACGCGCGTGCGTGTGCTCGAGTGCTGAAAACCCATCCCCTCTACGCGCTCGCGTCTGCACAGCACTCGCTCGCTCGAATTTCCCGCTTCGTCTTACCGTATATAAAAGAATGGGCCAATGTACGGTAAATTGCATTGTGAATAAAATTTCTTAATACAACATCACAAAGCCAATTTAATAAATTCAAATCCTGGGAAGAACGCTCCTCAGATATTAGTTCTCGGGTTAGTGTTAGCAGACTATAGGCGAAACCACCTTAAGTGCTATCTGTTAATGTTTATTAAATTAGCATTAAAATGGAGAGGTTTATAATATCTTTTGTCCTTGTAGCTGCTAAATACACTCATTATTAAAGCCATAAAGTTGTCTGCCTACTACATTGGAATCTCCACTGAGTAAGTGTTTTTGATGGATTTTATTTAACTTTATTATACTCTGGTCCTTAGATCTAATGTCATACTTCTTCACTTATATTGTTTGTGAAAAGGTTTACCACGGTCAAACAGAGCAGCCACTACATCATCATACATGAACAAGCACCTCACAAAACAAAAACATTTCATTTTCATAATTAAAACTTTTGAATGGTAGGCCTAGTGTGTGGATCAGAGACAAGATCTTGACACCTCATTAACTATAATTTGTTCTGTGAACAGCTCAGATACCACCTTCTCGAAAGTCTTCTGCATAAAATAGAAATAGGATTCAGCGCGACTCCACTAAATTTGGATTACCTGGAGTTCCTTTGTCATCAGGAGCTGTATCTTCTGCAGGCCCTGTCTAATCACATTGAAGTACCTCCTGCTATCACCCTGGCTTTGCAAGAGCTCTTTGACCTTGTGAGGGCACATCTGGAACGTCCAGCCCCATGTGTCACACAGGAAGTCGCTGCCACCAATAGACGACCCAAGATTTTGATTGAAGAACAATGTTTGAAAGAAATGCTCCATACTCAACTTCCTGTGCCTTGCATAGCCACACTGATGGGTGTTTCAAGAAGAACAATCTTAAGAAGAATAAAAGAGTATGAGCTCTGTGTTAGGGAACTTGACAATTTGGTTTCTTCTGTCAAGAATGATCTACCAAATGCAGGCTACAGGATAGTCAATGCAGGCTGCAGTCAATGGGCTACAGGGTTCGGTGGAGAAGAGTTGCAGCCTCCATGCATAGGGTTGATTCCATGCGCATCATATAAAGGTTGTCAAGTCTTGGCTGTGTTGTACGCAGAATGTACCAGGGCCTTTGTCTCTAGTACACGTGGACACAAACCACAAGTTGATCCGGTTTGTATTACCAGCAAATTTATTTGGAGTAAACCCTGGGTGGATTGGTGTGAGGTGGTGGTGGGGCTTTGGAGAAGATTTCCTGCCGATCAACACTAGCAACTTATATCTATCTGTCATGGAGGTCTCGGGACTCACAGATATTCAGAGACATGTGGATAGTTTACCAGTGGTTTTCAGCAGGAAATAGTTATTACTACAAATTGTCACCCCCCCCCCCCCGCCCCCCACAGAAACTGGATCTGGCTATAGTGGGAAAATCTTTTTTTTTTTTTATTTGTGAGAACTTGAAAGCAAAACAAAACTTGGAAAAAATATATGCTCATTCACCAATTTTCTAATCTGGGGTCTAAAGTGGTCAGGCTTGCAAGTGTATTTGGTTATTTGTCTATCCTAGCCTGTTGCAGTGTATATTTCCTGTATATTTTGCATGTAAAAAATGTTGTTTGTTATGTCAGTGCTTAATATTATCATGTAGTCTTCATGAACTTTCTTCATCTTGGCCAGGGACTGCATTTGAAAAGTAGCCACTTGACTAAAATTGGCACATTTTCAGAAATGCCAGCAACAATACTGATAATGAACACCCCTCTAACTGACTCTCAGTTGGTTTAGAAAAAAGACTTTTAAGAGAAAAGAAAGCCTTCCTTTGGTTTTGCATTTTTCTCTTTTTTGTTGGCTGTGCACAATATATTAGAAGAATACCTTACAATTATATTAGTTAAGAAATAACAGATTGCGTATATACAATATTAAGGTGATGACAACAACCCTCACTGTCTCTAGGTGCTGCTTCAGACAGGGCATTCTGCAGCAGGGACACCACCCGTCGTGCAGCATCCAGCAAATCTCCCTATCACAACAGCCCACATAACAGAATAACATTAGTGTATGATTCAGTAGGGCTAGTCCAGGTCTGGAAAGTAGTTGGGCCAGATTTTTAAACCAAGAAATTTAGCTGGGCCAGACATTTTCAGCGGCCCAGTAAGCAACAGGTAATGGCATTTTAAACAAACACAAATCAAGGTACATTATTTTAAAAAACTACAACTGAACAGAATCTGAGAGCAATATTTTTTTTCACTTCTGAAATGAGAAAAATATTTTGGTCGTATCTGACCTAGACGCATCCCAAAGAAAAAAAATGCCTATTAGATGGTAAACAGACATAAAGAAAAAGGGAAAAATCGTCTATAATCATCATCCGCTTATACTGTGGTGATCCATTTCACCCACACAGGCATGATCACCATTAGCGGTTTCCACATTATTGTCGAGGTGACTATTCACTTTACCTCTGCTTTCTCCGACATCTTCCTGATTCTGCCGCCAACAAGGGGCTCATAGGGTGGAGACTGAGGGTGTTAAACAGACCAATCTTTTGTCACTGAATGCAACAAATAATGTATTTATCTGTCAAAAGTCCAGCACCAGGAAAAGCAACAGAGTGACAGTAGAAACTGTAATAATAATGGAAGTGCGCCGCCCTACAGGGAAGGAGGAGTGATGGGAGTCCCGGTGGTGGCTAAGCGCGCGTGGGGAGAGGCGTCGTACTGTGAGGCTTCATGAACTTCCGATGGGGCAGTGCTGTCATACAGCGGGGAGCCTGAGAGGGGCACTGTGGCCGGGTGCGAGAGCCCTGGGTAATGAGTTGTAGAGCTGCGCAGTGTCACGATCGGGTACAAGCAGGCAGGCGATCGTGCGGGCAAGGCGTGCAAGGAGCAAGCGGACAGGCAAAAACGGGAGTTTAATTAGGAAGCGCGGACGGGGAAACATCTCACGCATACAAACATCAATGACAGACACTGGACTCAGGTAAGACACGGACTGAAATACACAGGACTGAGCAAATTAACTAGATACAGCTGGGTACAAATCGGGAGAAAACACGTGGGTAATCAGGGGGCGTGGCACACAGGAGGAGCGGACGAGCCGGGCATGACACGCAGGAACTGAGAGCCCAAGCTGTTGGACATTCCACTGGACTAGGAGACTGGGGTGAGTGAGGAGGAGCTCATTGACCACAAACTGGGATACTGGCTGTGTGTGAGCAATGGGGTGGAGATTAAGGAAAGACGTTAAATCAGCATGCAGTGTTGCCTGGAAACAACAACAAATATACTAGTGTCACTGTACTAAAACAATATCAAAATAATGCCTATTTTTTATTCATTTTACTTGTAGAGTGCAAAGTACAAAGGAAAACAAAGAGTAACTATGGCGAAATAAATCAAAGCATGTCCCAGAATGATGGGCCTGAATGGATCAGGACAGAAGAAGGCGAAAGTCCTGTTAACGAGGTGAGACGATGCAGACACAGGCCAGGATGTGGGTATAGGCGAGAACAAGAGGGAAGACGGGGGCCCGAGACTCAGCATGGGGACAGGTGGGGGAGGGGAGGCACGGGCTCACCTGGAGCTGCTCCCGGAGGTGCCGCTATGACTCATGGGTAACATGCCGGAATGGGACGGCACCTGTAGGCTGGACCAGTTGTCATGGGAGGGCAACATGGACAGACAGGTAGACGAGCTGTCTGAATAAGCAGCTGCAAGTATAAAACAATAAATGAAGCAGGTATGTGGTGGGCAGTGTTACAGCGTCCTTAATATGGTCAATACAGAAAAGGCATGTTATCATGTTATGTATATACTGCCTCCAGTTACTTAATGCCTAACTTTAATACATTGATTGATTTGTTCACTGCTGCAGCCTGTGTCAACTTTCCTTTCAGACAGATGTAAAGTCCATTCTGTTTTTGTTCTGTGTAGTTTTTTTTGAACAGCATATGGCTGAATTCTGTTAAACCTCAGACTGAAGAAAATTGTGTTAATTGAAAAGCAAATATCAAAAACTCAGTCTGCAGGAATGTTTTTCTAAATATTTCTGTGGACTTTTGGAAATTTCACGAAATTCCATTGCTCCATTACATAAACACTGAGTGAGATTTCATTCCCATTACTGCAACGTATGAAGAGGATTATGACTTATTACTTTAGGTTATCGGACTGAGTGAGTTTTGGAAATTTGCTCTTCGATAACTGAAGCAGTGCTGTGAATGCAGAGGTTATATGCGTCGCATATCAACAGAACTGTATGTTTATGTCTTGTCTTAATTATTTTGATTAAATGTCTAACTATTCCCAATATGTGTGAACATACTTGGCCAAATAAAGCTGATTCTGATTCAGTCAGAGGGGTAATCGTCGGTGTGCTGTACTATCGTGGTGACCACACAGAGAGCTTAGGACCATGATTTCAGTGTGTGCTTGTGTGAGGGGACAGGCAGGGCGGCGGCTCACTGGGTGATGCACTCCTGTGGGTATAGGGGCTGGGATAGGGGGCGGAGCAGTTACTCCTCAAGGAGGAGTAACAGTCACAGCCGTGGGGGGAGGAGAGGGAGAGGGTGCTCCCAAACTGGGGGTGTGGGTTTGATGAAGAGCAGAGAGACCCTGAGCCTGGGATGAACCAGCTGCCTACTGAAACGAAAGCGGATAAAGACAGAAACTAGAACCTCAAACTAAACAACACAAACAACAATATCAAGTTATATTCAATCATTAAACCGTTATATATTTAATCTAAACAATAGTAATAAATATCGTTCCGATTCAAATATCATTTACGGGTGAATCTTATGACTTGCATTGGGAAACAGGAAACGGGCCAAGCTGCAGGGGCCAGTTCAAAGGCATAGTGCGAGGCGCCCAGAAAGGGGGCGAGGTCTGGGCGGAGTCAGCTAAAGAAGAAAAGGCCTGACCTTTTTCTGGATGCTGTGGACTGTGTTTGTGTGTGAGCTGCAGCTGCATGTTCCTTACATTTTTTTTATTAACACCAGCACCGTGAGGTTTGGCCTGGACTGGGTCCTGTCCTGCATGGTTGAAGACATGTTGACTGATGGTCAGCCCGTGTTCTGTTGGATCCCACAGAAAGGAAATGGGAATCCCGTTTGGATCGGATGCTGACAGTTGAAAAAAAACTCATGTCTGTGTGTTATGAAAGAATATCAATAAATGTTTCCGAAAGGGGATGACTCATTTGGTAATTATTTACGGCTTATGTTATGGCTGAGAAATTTACAGTCTTTACTAAAGTCTGACTTCTTTCGAGTCACCTTTAATATAGATTGGACACTCTCTATGCTATGTACAATACTTATATAGATGGTACATGTTTACTTGCTTGCACAGATGGTTGATTAGGTAATTAGTGTAAGTGTGTGTGTGTGTGTGTGTGTGTCCCAATCGCATGTATGTCCAAGGTCCATAGTAAGTAATATACACTGATCAAGAGATGCCTGAAAGTGGATGAAAGAGGACATTAGTGGGTGTATCACTTAGTGTAACGGGTGCAGGAAAATGAGCAGGACTGCAAGCCATATAATGACCCACTGTCCTTATCTAGCTCTTAATACAGTATGCATACAGTGATGTATCTACAATGGACAGCTACTATAAGCAGATAGCACAGTACAGGTGCTTAATCTGTATGCTATTTCCATCCATCCATTGTCCAAACCGCTTATCCTACTGGGTCACAGGGGGTCCGGAGTCTATCCCGGAATCAATGGGCACGAGGCAGGGAAGAACCCAGGATGGGGGGGCCAGCCCATCACAGCTCACACTCACACACCATTCACTCACACATGCACACCTACGGTAAATTTAGCTACTCCAATTAGCCTCAGCATGTTTTTGGACTGTGGGGGGAAACCGGAGGAAACTAGCAGCTTTGTGTGGTAATGTTTGTATTAAAAATACATTGGATCAAGTCAAATTATTTTTATGAAGAATTAACATCTAAAAGCTGCTAGTAGACCGTGGGAAAATAATTTTCTATTTTCTTGCTGCCATCTCGTGGCCAAAAGTAGGTATTGCAATTTCCATCATATGTAAGAGGGCCTGCCCATCAGAGTAATGTACATCCTGTGACATGTATTGACTATCAAGACAAACTGAAACACGGTGTATTAGGCTGTCAATGAGTACTGGACTAGGGTGAAAAACAGCCTGATAATCTACCTATTAACTAGAAGAGTACAAACTGGAGACGGATCCCCTAATACAGAGGGATTAACGTCTGTGCCACATCCAGAACCATTCAGTGTAGGAGTCTGGTGGTTCTACTGGATACTGACAAGTACCCAGCCCCTTTGTTCCCTCTGATAATCATCAGTCCTCCTCTGAATGCCTTCACCACTCTATTCCTGAATAGGTACACATTTAAATATGCTAGCAAGATCAAGGTATTGGGATAACTGTTAGGTTCGCTGTTCAGAGAGTTGCAGTGAAAACCATCATACACAGTGGCCCTTTCTGGATAAGATTACCTCCCTCTGATCTAACAGGTCAAGATCAAAGCAAGGTGCATTGCAATGTCTGACACCCAGCACACTACAGCATACAAAATACAGGTATCCATCGCCTTCCGCATTTGGAACCAGGACCACTTGTTGCAAGTCAATTTGGGCGTATCTCAAGTTATACGAGAGAGGCAAGACATTAAGGACAGTATACACAGTACTGAAATAATAATGTACATATTAAACCACAGCACTTAATAAACAGATACTGCACTTACATTTCACAAAAAAAAAATAAAGCACAGATTGCACTAAGAAATCAAAAGATGCATGTGCTAGCAAACAGTGGGAGCTGAGGAAGAAGCAGTGGTGAAATACTTTATTGTACAGTACAGTAAGTTTCTTTTTATAGAATGAAATAGCATACAGGGGGCGGCATGGTGGTGCAGTGGTTAGCACTGTTGCCTCACACCTCTGGGACCCGGGTTCGAGTCTCTGCCTGGGTCACATGGGTGTGGAGTTTGCATGTTCTCCCCGTGTCGTCGTGGGGTTTCCTCCGGGTACTCCGGTTTCCCCCCACAGTCCAAAAACATGCTGAGGCTAATTGGAGTTGCTGAATTGC